>NC_043957.1:10590984-10890984 GCF_902148855.1 Sphaeramia orbicularis | reverse complement strand
GATTACCATTTGCCTGTGGGATCCCCAGGTATTTGTAAATGTCCTGCACATCTGTAATGTTCCTTTCAGGTAGCTCAACCCCTTCAGTTGTGATCACCTTTCCCCTTCTAAATATCATCTGCCCACATTTATCTAGTCTGAATGACATCCCAGTGTCTCTGTTGTAGATCCGAGTGAGGTGGATCAGGGAGTCAATGTCACGCTCATTCTTGGCATACAACTTGATGTTATCCATATAGAGGAGGTGGCTGATGGTTGTTCCACTTTGGAACCGGTACCCAAAGCCACTCTTTGAGGTGATCTGGCTGAAGGGGTTTAGGCCTTTGCAGAACAGCAGGGGGGACAGAGCATCTCCTTGAAAAATGTATATATATATATATATATATATATATATATATATATATATATATATATATATATATATATATATATACACACAGGGTGGGGAAGCAAAATTTACAATATTTTGAGGCAGGGATTGAAAGACAGTGTATGACCAATTAGTTTATTGAAAGTCATGAGAATTTATTTGCCACAAGAAAATTTACATAATAGAAAATGTTTTTATTCTATGTGTCCTCCTTCCTTCTCAATAACTGCCTTCACACGCTTCCTGAAACTTGCGCAAGTGTTCCTCAAATATTCGGGTGACAACTTCTCCCATTCTTCTTTAATAGTATCTTCCAGACTTTCTCGTAATAGTTTTGCTCATAGTCATTCTCTTCTTTCCATTATAAACAGTCTTTATGGACACTCCGACTATTTTTGATCTTTTTGTTTTAGTAACAGTTAAGAAATGGAGGGAGAGTTCTGAGTCTGTCTTGGAGTGATTATCACAGCGTGGTACACTACACTGTGGCATGGTAAACCATTGTTGTAGAGTAGGAAAGTTTGGTATATGCTTTGTTTGGACCCAGATACAGTGATTCTTTTCAGGATTCTGATTCATTAATGGTACTCAATTGTCTCACTACACTGCTATTTACGGGGCTGGCATACTCTTGACAGTGTAGATATATGAGGCCATGTAAATGCAGAATTTTCGAAAATGGTCAAGTCTGCATGAGGTTTCTTTTTTAAACGGAGAGGGGTTAATATCCGTTGTCTAAAATACCTGGCTACATATAAACGTAGCCTTAGTGCTGTTACATGGCTCCTGTCAGTAATTTCTGAGATCTAATAACTTACAACAATTTCTGTTTGGTATTCAGTGCCATAGGGGTATACTAGGGATTGAAAACAGACATCAAGGACAAGCAGCAGTATGTGATGACATGTAGATTGTTTTGGTGTACCTTGACATTCCACATTAACAGAGCAAAATAACATTGGGCTTTCTTCTGTGCTGATGATGTACAGTTACTTCATTCATTAAGGCCGAGGTGTTTTCCCCACTCAGTGATTATGATTTCATCCAGATGTTTGTGACTGATGTCTGAAACATAACACCACATAAATTTGCTCCCCTTTTCCTATAGGTACAACCATAGAGGATTTAATTCTGCAGAAACACTAACGTCTCCAATTACTACGTTCTTTTTTAAAAGTCCTTCTCATATTTGTTTGCTTTTATTTTTAACTCTTTCCCCGCCAGAGCATTTTCCAGTGAGTTGGTAGCCAGCGCCAGCCTTTTTGGACATTTTTACTAAACTTTGGAGGCTCACTGAAAATGTTGTGTTAGGAGTATGTGAACACTGAATACATCAAAAGAAAGAAGAGAACTTCAACTTTTAAACACACACACACACACAAAAAGATTTTATTCTATCTTCATTCATTTGTGAGATATAAACATTTCAATATTGGTCATTTTCAGGAAAAAAAATGAATTTTGAGAAAAAAACTGAGAAAATTGCATTTTTTTTCAAAGATATTGATTTTCAAGTTAAAACTGATTTCCTCTTTACATTTTTGACTCTTTCTTATTTACCAACAGTAACACTGTATTCAAAATCACAAAATAAAGTATTAATAACAACAATAATAATAGCAAACAGCTCTAAGATATCCCATCATTCCACAAAGCGTTAGGGGAATCCACACCAAACTTTAGACAAAACACCTTCTAAAGCACCAGGTTCCTTATAAACTTTACACATTTACATACATCAGTTGTAAGTCTAACACATACTAGTTTAGCTTTTTGATATAAACACTTCAATATTCCTCATTTTCAAGAAAAAAAAGAAACACATTCACTAAATACTGTAGATTTCTGGCCTTTCCTTGGCTGCACTGCGTCCTCCAGTTGGACCACCTGCTGTGTTTGTTCTGTAATGAATTATATGGACATCTAGTTATTTATCTATAAATGAATATATGTATGTATTTATTTCATACTAAAGCCAAATCAAACAGTGTCTTACCTGTGTCCCTGCTGACACTATGGAGCTGAATCTGTTCTGTGTCCTCAGTCTGAATCTGAACTCACTCTAACAGATGCAGACTAGCTGTCCTTTGTCTTGTCCCACGTCTGTGTGTCTGTCTTCTCCTTGAATGTCCACTAGAAATGTCTTTTTTCACTTCCTCCTGTCTGTCATTGTCTCCGTGTCACTCCATGCCCCCTCCCCTGCTCTTCCTCAACTCCGTGTCGGACCCGAGCCGATCCGTGTTTCCCGTGTTCTGTGTCCGTCTCCCTCACTTTCTATTTCTCCGTTACTGTCTCTAAATGGCTCCTCTGTAGCTCCATCGTATATAGAATTGTCGGACTCTGTCTCCATAATCATCTTTAAGGCTTTTGAAACTGTGCGCGGTTCCTGCAGTCGCATTTCCTCATTCAGACTGACTGGCGCCGTATGCGTTGCCATGGGATACAGCGATTCCAGTGCGAAAACATTAAACCCGGTCCTTCATTTTTCTGAAAAAGTTGTTTAATTGTTTGTTTTTGGACTAAGGAAAGTAATTCACATGATCCGCAACAGTTTCAACTACAGTATAACAGTGAAAACACGGATTGACAGAAAATCTCGTCATTGGCGGGGAAGCGTTGCAAAGCAATTGACGGAATATCGTCAATGGCGGGGAAAGAGTTAATCCAGCAGAACAACTTGTGTAAACTCATTATCACAATAAATTACTGTTGTTGTTTTTTTAAGGAGGCAAAGGAGAAATCCTTAAACCTCAACAAAATTTGGCAAATTTTATTTTGAGTCTTGCAAGCTACACTGACTTAATGAGGCTTCTGATTTACCTTAGTTCAGCTGTCCTTGGCTCATATGGGTAACGGGGTCATACAGACAAACCCAGGGTCATATAGAACAAGGCTATTTGTCATGCTCTGCTTTTGGCACAGAGATGGTATGACTTGCTGGATTTTTACCACAGAAGCTTAGAGCTTGCTTGAGGCTTAGGACCAAGGTTTGCGCATGTAAAAACATGCACAAACTTGACTGCCAACGCAAAAACACATTGAAGCTTATCTACTAACAGGACGCACCAAGGGTTGCGCCTCTCAAGTGGTCAAAATAGCTCGCACAACCCATTTAGCGTGTTTGCCTTGATAAATATGCAATATGGGCATTTCTGTCAGAATGCACAAAATTATTGGAAGGAATAGATGCAAATATTCATTTAGTGTGCAGAATGTTTTTCACCAAACCTGAAACTGATTGCGGTGGCTGATTTTGCGTCTATATTTAGTACATCTGAAAGGCAGTTTTTAACTGGCACAGGTTTGCGCAAAACTGGCTGCAGTTGTTGTGGCGAGGAGGCGGCATAGGCACAACCAAAGGCAACATAGAGGACAACTATTTTCTGCTCGCATCAACATTTTTGGAATGACAGAAGAAAAAATAATTGAGACGTATCACCCACCCAGCAATACCCTTTTAGAACTTCTAGATGAACTAGGGGATGATTTGGGACCAGTCACAAGGAGGAGTCATGCACTACCTTCTATGACAAAACTCCTCGCAACGTTACATTTCCTTGCATCTGGATCATTCCAGTACAGTGTTGCTGGTGTATCCCAGAGCAGTTTTTCCAGCGTACTATCTCCATGGCAACAATCAGTAGCACATGCAAAATCCTCATTTAAATAGGGCAGTCTCCAGGACTTTGCACCTGTTGTCATTTGCGCAGGCAATCTTGGTTGATCACCTGTGACACGCAAACCAAGAGCATGCACATTTTTTAGCACAAGCAAGCAAATTTATGCCCGTTATTTGCAATCTTTATAAATCAGGCCCTTAGAGTTTCAGACTTGAGACTTACAGTATTTGTTACTTGCACATGTGTGACTTCCTTTCACCTCTGATTAGAAGTAGTTTGTATGTATGATTAGCACTCTGACATATGAAACAAAGGGCATTTAACATTAGATGGAAGAGTCAATGTAGATGTACTGAAGACATAGCAATTCATGGTATATTTTTCTAGGTTTGGATTATGCAAGATACCAACTTTAGATTTTTGGTTTTGGGCTGTAAAAGTTTGGGAACCCCTGTTTTAATACTAGAGGTGTGGAAATTTCTCAATTGTAAGATGCATTGCGATGTGGACTTCTGTACTCATGCAGAAAATCAATAATCCAAAGTCTGCAGCATTCGTAGAAAATCCACTATAGTCATGCCATATTGATTTTTCAACCTCAGATCGGACAATAAAGTTGTGAAGTTATTGCATTGAATTGAAAGTTAACTTCAGGTTGATGTTACTTCTGTGTTGAGATGTGGTGGAAGTGATAAACAAATAAACAACAACCTAGCATGTTAAACATGGACATCTGAGCACATTATAGATTTTTATAAACTTGCTCACAAGCATGAACTGGATAAGATTCCCACTGTTTGTAAAGTCTACTTCACAAAAATACTTCCCATACTTTGGAAATATAATGAATCAGATTAAATACATCAGCTGTTTTCAACCTGAGTTAATATCTATGACCATAAACATACCAACCCCAGCTAAACAAACTCAAAGCAACTCAGTAGGTGCTGTTAACTTTTCTGTTCGGACTCCGAGTGCTTTAAGAGGTTCATCCTTCATATGGAAGTATTATGGCCTTATTTGGTTTTTAGATAACCCTGGGTTTCAGCACCTGTTGAGCTGTGTTATATGCTCCCTTCACAAAACCACTGTAAAGAAAGAGGTAGTATTGTGCCTGCATGCCACAATGAAACCAAAGCACAGGTAAGAGAATGTAGTTTGTAATGTGACATGGCCTTTCTTTAAACTATGTGGAATTAATTTTTAATTTTCTGCTTATGATGCATTATCTACAGATGAATTTGGGTTTTGTTTTGTCATGGTTACAGAATGAGGTGGCTCATATACAGACTCTGCTGTGGGAAAATGCAGCTGTTTATCTACAGACTGTTGTATTTTGGTTGTTTTAAAACTCATCCTTAATAATGATGCGTTCCAGGCCGGTTTTGAGCCCGTAAGTCATGACTTGAAACCACGATTCACGACTCCGTAGCATTCCAGGCAATTCATGCCAAACTGCCTACACCAGCATGGTGGACCGTACCTTATGCTCATTTATAATCATTTCTATCGCCAAAGGTGATTGTTCCTTGTTTATTTGAGGGAAACAGAGGAGTAAAAATGGCGCATAAGGCAAGAGAAGCTGTTATACCTTTTATGTTATGTTATTTGTGTATTTGGATACACATTTGGTATTCATTTATTCTTGCACTCAATGGACTGAAAACTAGCTAATGCTAGAGTGGCTGCTGCTTATGCATAACATTTGCGGATAAATAACGTCAGAGCAATAATTTGTTTTAATAAACAATTTGCATAAACACTGCATCCACAGGGGCTGCCATTGTTGTTTCACGGGCTATGTGACGTCAGAGCTCAGAACTGGGACTACATCGATCTAGTATGAGTTCACGGGTTGGAAGTTATGGGTTTGACTGCCATTCCAGTGCATTTTCACCGGTAGAAGATTGTAAAAACATGAGTAACGGGTTGCCTAGAATGCAGCATAAGAGGGAGTTAAGAGTTACCTGAATTTCATCTGAAATATATATATATATATATATATATATATATATATATATATATATATGTGTGTGTGTGTGTGTGTGTGTGTGTGTGTGTGTGTGTGTGTGTAAGTTCCTGTAATTACAGTTATTACATACAGTACAGGCCAAAAGTTTGGACACACCTTCTCATTCTTTGCATTTTCTTTATTTTCATGACTATTTACTTTGTAGATTCTCACTGAAGGCATCAAAACTATGAATGAACACATGTGGAATTATGTACTTAACAAAAAAGTGTGAAATAACTGAAAACATATCTTATATTCTAGTTTCTTCAAAGTAGCCACCCTTAGCTCTGATGACTGTTTTGCACACTCTTGGCATTCTTTTGATGAGCTTCAAGAGGTAGTCACCTGAAATGGTTTCCTAACAGTCTTGAAGAAGTTCCCAGAGATGCTTAGCACTTGTTGGCCCTTTTGCCTTCACTCTGCGGTCCAGCTCACCCCAAACCATCTCGATTGGGTTCAGGTCCGGTGACTGTGGAGGCCAGGTCATCTGGCGCAGCACTCCATCACTCTCCTTCTTGGTCAAATATCCCTCACACAGCCTGGAGGTGTGTTTGGGGTCATTGTCCTGTTGAAACATAAATGATGGTCCAACTAAACGCAAACCGGATGGAGTGGCATGTCACTTCAGGATGCTGTGGTAGCCATGCTGATTCAGGTTGCCTTCAGTCTTGAATAAATCCCCAACAGCATCACCAGCAAAGCACCCCCACACCATCACACCTCCCCCTCCATGCTTCACGGTGGGAACCAGGCATGTAGCATCCATCACCTTTTCTGCGTCGCACAAAGACACGGCGGTTGGATCCAAAGAGCTCAAATTTGGACTCATCAGACCAAAGCACAGATTTCCACTGGTCTAATGTCCATTCCTTGGGTTTCTTGGCCCAAATAAATCTCTTCTGTTTGTTGCCTCTCCTGAGCAGTGGTTTCCTAGCAGCTATTTGACCATGAAGGCCTGATTCACGCAGTCTCCTCTTAACAGTTGTTGTAGAGATGTGTCTGCTACTAGAGCTCTGTGTGGTATTCATCTGGTCTCTAATCTGAGCTGCTGTTAATTTGCGATTTCTGAGGCTGGTGACTCAGATGAACTTATCTTCAGCATCAGAGGTGACTCTTGGTCTTCCTTTCCTGGGGCGGTCCTCATGTGAGCCAGTTTCGTTGGAGCGCTTGATGGTTTTTGCGACTGCACTTGGGGACACATTCACAGTTTTTGAAATTTTCTAGACTGACTGACCTTCATTTCTTAAAGTAATGATGGCCACTCGTTTGTCTTTACTTAGCTGATTGGTTCTCGCCATAATATGTATTCTAACAGTTGTCCAATAGGGCTGTCAGCTGTGCATCAACCTGACTTCTGCACAACACAACTGATGGTCCCAACCCCATCAATAAGGCAAGAAATTCCACTAAGTAACCCTGACAAGGCACAGCTATGAAGTGAAAACCATTTCAGGTGACTACCTCTTGATGCTCATCAAGAGAATGCCAAGGGTGTGCAAGGCAGTCATCAGAGCTAAGGGTGGCTACTTTGAAGAAACTAGAATATAAGAGATGTTTTCAGTTATTTCACACTTTTTTGTTAAGTACATAATTCCACATGTGTTCATTCATAGTTTTGATGCCTTCAGTGAGAATCTACAAAGTAAATAGTCATGAAAATAAAGAAAATGCGAAGAATGAGAAGGTGTGTCCAAACTTTTGGCCTGTACTGTATATCATATAAAATGACTCGCCAATAAAATATCAAATATTCACATCTACTGAAAGAAGAACAATTACTGTTGCAGCAGGATCTCTTTCAAATACTGAAAGTATAACTAAGAACTTATGCCTTCACATTATTTTCATTACTTTATCATTTACCTCGAAATTTTGTGTGTGCTTCTTCCTCTCTAACCTCCGCTTTCTCTCTCAGACACATTTTCTCTCTTTGCCTGAAGCTTTGCATTTATCTGCCTGTCAATCAGGGATGGACTAAAAAAGCTCTAATTAAAATATCTGTGTACCTTTACTCCCAGCATCTATTTGAATTCAAACGGTATGTATCAAATGTGTTTAGAGAACCCATGGAAATGAAAGTTTTGTTGCAAATAACCCTGTCAGCTCTGGAACCAAATCTACCTATTTATTAACCTGAAGAAGAAGAAGAAAAAGAAAAAGAAGAAGTATGCTTAGATGGAAGGGGAGTGCTGGAGGCAGTGTGAAAAAGAAAACAATCTCATAGAAATATGCAAATGGAGCTCAAAGAGGGGGGGAATCAAAGACAGCAGAAAATAAAACTTTAGATGGAAAAGGGAGGCAAAATAACTTTTTCTCATATTTGTTTACTCTGAGCCATACCGCTCATAAATACAGGCCATAAATCTCTTTGGTGTTGTGCGTCACCATGTTGTGTGATGGGGTTCACATTAAATTCACCCACTGTTCTGGGATTTAGATGAACACATCCATATTTAACGGAATTGGTATCATGTCCTTGGTTTTTGTTTGTTTATGCTTGTGAAAATAATGCACAGTAAAACATGGGTAAATTCTATCTGCTATCAGCTTTACTCCTAAAAGAAAAAAATAAATAAAACAAAATTCCCTGTAATCTCAATATGACATCCAATATTGTGCAAACCCTTCCCTGCAAAACAAGAGAGGACTGCTCTCTTTCAAGCCCCATAATGATCCCCTGTTTATCTAACACACTGGAGTGTTGCCTGCAAATTAAGTGGGCTATAATTCATAATTACTCAAGTTGTCTTTAATGTTGTGAAGCCTGGTGTCCAACAAGCTCAGGAGACCCACGTGCATGGAGAGCACATTGTCATCGCTGCCTCTCTCAAGTGTGAAATTATGGTCAAATTGAGAATGAGTTGTTAAAAGGGCTGTGCTTGCAGCTTGGCACTGGGTCCAGTGACTTGTTATGTTCAAGACTGGTGCAGAAATACAAGGGAATAATTGACATGATACTGTATGTATAGATTAGAGTTCATGTGCTGTGATCAAATGTTAAAGTGACATATTATGATGGCTTATTGCAACATATGACTGCAGGCAAACACTTCAAACTAAACACGCCAACGCCTTTTCGCCCATACTTGAAATAGAAATCCTAATTGTACGTATGTATATACAGGGTGACCCAAAAAAACGGGAATTTTTGAAGTGCGTATTGGCAGACATGAGCAAGTGGCAGCACTGCGAGACAGTGACCTTGAGCAAGTAAACACACCCCCATTTTAGTAACCATTGGCGGCTGTGCAAGAATTGTTCGGTAACCGTGTGATCTCAAGATTCAGTAACGTTCCCTGGCCCCCTAGATCGCCAGATTTGTCCGTTTGTGATTTTTTCTTGTGGGGCTATCTCAAGAGTAAAGTGTACACGACTCAACCAAGAACTCTGGATGAGTTAAAACAGAGAATTCAGGATGAAATTCACAGTATCCCAGCTGAGATGTTGCAGCGGTCAATGAGGAATCTCAACAGCAGATTTCAAGAATGCATTCATACCAAGGTTATAATAGTTTTGGATTTTTAATTATAGTTTAGTTTTAATTAGTTTTGACTTTTTTTCTCTTATTCAGTTAGTTTTAATTAGTTCTTAGAGCAGGTTTGTTAGTTTCTATTAGTTATCGTTTTTTTCCTGAATGCTTAGTTTTAGTTTAGTTTAGTTTTAGTATTAGTTTTAGTTATTTCATATATTTTATCTTCCTCATCATCCTATTCAAAGAAATTAGTGAGGCGTGGATATGGGCTACCCTGGACACTTTATTTGGGGGTCGGGTTAGGGCGGCTCATGGACTGAGCAGAGACACAATGTACCGTACAATGTATAAATTCCCTATAGCAGGTTGAGGTGGGGTGCAATCCATACACAGCGTCACTTACGTGAAACAATGCGAAGATGTGCAAAGCATGAGAGGAGATGCACAAAGCAGCCAGCAGTTAAAGCAGATAGAAACATATATAAACCAGCTAACCAGCAGTTAAAGCAGATAGAAACATATATAAACCAGCTAACCACCAGTTAAAGCAGATAGGAACCTATTATAAACCAGCTAACCAGCAGTTAAAGCAGACAGAAACATATACAAACCACTTATAAACATATATAACCCAGTTTCTCATCAGTAAACCACACCTTAGCAGATATCTCATATCTTAATCATCTCCAGTTCCATTATGAGTCAACTTTGCTTCAGTTCAGTTCAGCTAGCTGTTGCTAGTAACATCAAACGTTTTTTAACATTCTAACAGGTTCCATACCTCTGTAATTGGATTAGTTTTCATCCTCCTCTTTTCTCCTCTTCTAAACTGTGCAGTTCAGGGCTTGGAAGGCCTTTTCATGGTGATAAACTCTCCAGTTTTAACCTGGATGCTAGTCCTGTTTGACTCTGTCCTTTAGCTCTGCTCTGTCTCTGTCACTCACGCGCACACACACGGTACGCCAAAAAAAAAAAAAACCCGACTCATGTATCACTACAGTAAACCCCAGACAGGACTGTGCTGCTTTGTCCCAGCTTTAGTCTGTATGTTCCAGGTAGAGTGGGGACCAGAAGATGACTGGAAACCACCAGTGACCAGACATGACAGACTGTGTAGTGTCGTATGGTGTCACCAGCTCAAACTGCTGGAGCGAAATAAATTAATTTCATATCAATCCGACATTGACAGAGACGAAAACGAAAGGAATTGTATCCATAATTTTGATACATTTTAGTTAGTTTTGTAAGCTCACAATACAGTTTCAGTTAGTTATCATTTTTTTCTTTTAATTAGAGTTTTTATTTATTTCAGTTAACGAAAATGTTTTTTTCAATTTTAGTTTTCGTCATTTCATTCGTTTTCGTTAACGATAATAACCTTGATTCGTACAGGAGGACGCCATCTACAGGAAGTAATTTTTTAAAAATGAAAATTCCACCATTGTTTCTTAAATGGCATGTTTTAAGGTTTCAATTACTATGAATAAAATATTTTTTCTTCCATCACTCTTGGTTTTATTGGATTGTTAAAAAGTTCCCGTTTTTTTTGTGTCACCCTGTATTATGCTCTGTTAAATGGACGAATAAATTACTACTACTACTATTATTATACTATATTCACCTGAGCAGGTTTTTAGTGTTTTCAGACAACACCAGAATAGGATAACATATTAATATAGGCATTATGACTGACGAACATGGTTATACCCATAGCAAAAATGAGTAGGCGGATCTACACAGTGTTTTTTGTTTTTTTTTTGTTTTTTTTTTGTATTGCACCATCGATGCCAGATGTTCCAAGATCCAAATGCAATGAATAAGATGAGAATCACTCCTGTACAGACAATGAAAGACTCTTCAAATAGAAGTTCAGTGTAAGTCTGTAGGTGCCAGGGCTTCTTGTGAAGCAGCATCTAGTGCCCGTCAGTGGAATTACACTTTAAGATAGACACTGACTTCACTGTTAGACATTTCAGAGGGTTTTTACAGTAACTTAGATTTACAGTACTCTTCCTATATTTTACTTTTACAGTAACTCAGTGTTACTGTAATTATGTAATACAGTCAGTTACTGTACATGAACTAAGTTAACAGTACTCTACTGTAATCCTATTTTTTAAAAAAATTTAAAAATGATATTGCTGAAATTCAATACAAACTGAAACAATTATTTTAAAAAAAATATCAAATTTTTTATTTAAAACATTGGAACTTGTGCAAGCATTTAAAACATTCACATGAATTTCATTTCATTTAAAATATTCAAATTTAAAACTAGAATAGATCTGTGTCAAGAAAAGTTATCAACTTGCCACTGTGAGAGCCCAGTCTGCCAAGGAAGTTCTGTTTTCAATGTTGTTTGTCTGTGTCCAGGATTACACAACAATGAATGAGACGATTTGCACCAAACTTGGAGGAGAGATCATCCATACCCAATCCTTTTACAAAGTTTGATGCAAATTGGCATTTTAGATTTATTTATTTATTTATTTATTACAGTTTATCCTGTGGAGAGCATGACTGACAGTACTAACTTTCATTACAATCCATCAAATAGCTGACAAATTTTACTTAAAACCATGAATGTAAACCTCATGGTGGCTCAGTGCCTAGCCAAGTCAGTAGGACATACTGAACCAATGTCTGAATCAAACATTACCCAAACAATGAGTCTGAAACTGAAAGCCGAATAGATACAACTTTCAGTGCACCACAATAAAACAAAATTATACAAGCGCATCAACTTCCCTTCACAACAATTTCAACATGAACTTGACATTGTAATCTGTGTAATGCATGCACACATGCATGTCACATTGTCCCATCTGCTCTGTGAAGATGCCTCTGCAACAGGCAGAGGCTGCAGGAAGGAGAGGGCTCTCTGCTCAGAGTCTGAGATAACTCACCTAGTCCAAGTTCTTCCACTCAAACTCTGTCAGCTGGCGAAGGAAGGAGACCACTCTACTGTTGATGGCATCTGCCTTCCTCTTCACCACTGCTCCTGTCTTGGACTCATTCCAGTTTTTGCAGTGCATTTTGTTCCTTCCTCCTTGTTGATCCTTACAAAGAATCTTTGGGCAAGAGAGGATGGGGGAAAAAAACAAAAACATACATCAATATACATCTAAACGGCTTGTTACAGCTCAGAGACGGTGAAAAATATCAACTCTGAATTAACAGCAACATGGCAAAGAAGAAAAAAAGCACTTACCGTTGTATAAGTTCCAATGTTGCACAAGCAGGCTCCTGGTATTGTATGTTGAAGATATAAAAGCATCCAAAAAACACCGACAAGGCATCTGCAAAGCCCAGGTGCTCCTCCAAAACATAGGCCACCTTTCCGTCCATGCTCACCATCCACTTTGTTGCATAGAGAAATGTGTTCCCTTAAAGACAAAAAAAGACATTCCACATCTTGAAAAGGCACACTTCAAAAAGGGAAACACTAACCCTCCTCAAAATCATAGAGAAGTCTTCTCTTACCAAGCATCATCAGTCTTGGTGTGGATGGTAGTGTTATGCCTGTCTGAATGGAGAGCTTTGTTGCAGTTGTCTTTAAAACACAGGAAAAAGCCTGGGATTACAACATGTTTAAAATCATCTTAAAAACAACAATACAGTGCAGTCCATTAGACTGAAACCAATTAGCCCACTATATATTTGATGCCATTTCACGTCATTCACTACACTATATGTGTCTGCTTATGATTGATTTGATTGATTTGCCTGATTTTATGTACGTCTGATGGACGCCAGGAAAAACAGCTGAGCTAATTAACCTGAACTGATTTTTCACGGGCAATACTAACGTTACCACCACAAAATGTTTCATTAAAATGCACAGTTGAAGTGAACTAATGCTTGACAATATTAATAGTAAGGTTAACCAACAGTATTAATTAGCAGTGGTAACATTACGTTTCTGCAGCAGTTTAAGTTAGCTAACGTTGTTAGCGTTAGCTTCTATGTTAGCGACATTAACTACTGCAGACAACTGGAGCTATAATTTGCTCAGCTAATGCAAACACTAACCATGGCTAACTCCAGAGAATTGAATATCACATGATAATGCTAACTTCTCCCCTTTATGCTTCTCCTTCTTACCTTACTTGCTTTCTTGGTGGTCTCTCTGACAATAAAATCACTTCTCCAGAAGTCCGTGATGATGGTGACATTGAAATTGGTGTTGGTTCCTAGCTAACATTGAACCGTCAGCCACAGTTAATCCATCAAAGTGAGAAAGAGATAGAATGACTAAACCTTAAACAAACAGTGTCCGTCACTGAAATCCTCCCCTCGGTAAAACCTGTTGGTTTCCACAAGCACCGTCAGCCCAAGTGTCTCATTCCAAATGTCTGACTGAGACAAAAATGACTGGGACTGGTAAAAGGCGCCAAAAGGAGCCGTTAAAACGATACAGTATCATACATCATTTTTTGGAAATATAGTACGGTACTGTATATTGTGGATGTGCTCACTAAAACTTCCCATGATGCAGTGCAAATTACAGTAATTTACTACAAAGGGAATTTACAGTATTTTACTGGCCGATAAGTGGTAAATAACGGTTTATTTTACAGCTTTGTATAACAGTGTTCATCGAATGGTGAAATTGCAGATTGAACCCAGTTGAACTCTCTTTTGCCATGTTTCCACTACATGGAACTGGCTCAATTCAACTTGACTTGACTGGGGTACCAGGTACGATTCCAGGAGACCGTTTCCATTACAGGATACTATGACTTTAGAGTACCTGGACGTCAGCGATGTGGCACGTAACTTCTGTGATGTCTGCTTAGAGAGTTGCTGATAACCTCGCTTGTTGTGTGTTGCCCCGTTAAGCTTATGCTGAATTTTTTCATCAGTCACCAAGGACAGAAATGTCAGAACCTCTTTGACCGACAAAGGTGTAGTTTTGCGGGCTGCCATCATGGGGATAAACCTACCGGTTTATTTACTGTAAACTTACAAATCTGTTTTTTTTAAAATGGTGGGTCGCTCATTGATGACACAGAGACAACTCTCTGACCAATCAGTGATCTGCAGTGTTTACACATCACGTTTTAGTATCTCTTCCCCTGTTTTGGAACCTCGGCGAAGCAGATACCAAAAAAACTAGTACTGGATACCAGATTCAAGGTTCTTTTACATAATGGAGTTGCAAAAAGGCAGAGTCGAGTCGAGCCAGAACCACGCAGCGGCATTTGCCTTACCCTCTTGTCAGTTATACTGCTTATTGTCCAATATTATATGAGAGAGTTAGAGTGAGTACTGAGATTGAGGACAAGTATAAAGTTGGGGCTTCAAAACCAAAACAATGCAATGAGACACTATTTCTGTCTCTACTAGTGACTTCCTTTGCATCATACATGGTCTGTTGTGTGGTATACTGCTCATGTAAAATATTGATGAGTGCAGCTTTAAAATAATAGCAATAGTAATTCATACAAAACACAACATGCTGTGGATCCACCATGTTGTCTTCTGCCGTTGCACAGAGATGTGAATTATTAAAGCTGTGGTGGTAACTGTGCATGGAACACCTCTCACTATGTATATATATATATATATAAATATACATATATATATATATATATATATATATATATATATATATATATATATATATATATATATATATATATATGTGTGTGTGTGTGTGTGTGTGTGTGTGTGTATGTGTGTGTATTTATATACTTTTTTTTTTTTTTTTATTATTAGATCATATCACTTGTGAAACATTCTGCAGTCAAGGGGAAGTCATCAGGTGACACACAATTATGAATATAAGTAATTTTCTCACAGTGGTACAAATTATTCCAAAACCATATGACTGTATTTTATCAAATTGAAAGCAACTGAAGGGAAATGGCAGAAAGAATGAGTAATCTCAAGTGTTAGAGTCTGAAAGTGCCTTGAAAACAAAAGGGGAGAGAAACGTGTCCTTTTCTCCATGCCGAACATGTCAGAAATGTTTTAGTGCTTGTTAAATTGTAGTACCAAATGTGAAAAGTACCTTTGGCAGCATTCAGCAAAAAGAAAACTGAACAATATCATGAACATGATCTTCCACTCCCACTCTGACTTACAAACCACTGGTTTCCATGGGGACTCATCAGCCAGTGAGCTCTTAGTAAATTCAACTTTATAACCTGAGTAACAACTAAAAATATTCAGCATCACTCTCACTTGGTGTGAAATGCTCTGTACAGTATGCGTGGCTCTGTTAAGTGTGTGTGTGTGTGTGTGTGTGTGTGTGTGTGTGTTTGTGTGTGTGTGTGTGTGTATGAATACCTAAGAGGCCTGGGTCTGTAATGAAAGGTCTTTGTTTGAGGTAATGAGGACTAAAGTACTTAAACAGATTAAACAGACATTTCTTTAATTAATAATTAGCCCTCACTTTAGTGGATAGACGTGGAATTTTGCTTGTGTGAAGTAAAGTATGTGTGTCTTCATTGTTTCTGAATATTTTATACTTTGATCATTTCATCCAGAGCAGGGATTTTGACTGTGGTGTGCTTTTGAGGGTTGCAGTGAGGAGTGTTGCAGTTTTTCTTCACCTCTGGAAATTCAGCAGAGATATTTTTCTCTTGGTCAATGCATACATACGGACACATGTAGAAACACATTATTGTCTGCTTTTATGCAGTCAATAGACATGATGATATACCCCTAATCACATGTTGTCACTGTTGCTGGAAAACAGATAATTCATTAATAGAAACTAATGCATTGACCCGTGGGGAACCACAGGTTCTACATGTGGTAGTTTGTATGCAGTTGCGTATTTGTGCATGCTGTACCACATTTGTCCAGCAGTCACCACCAAAGCGTTCTGGGTATAGCAAAGTGACTGTAACACTGTTGTGTTCCAAAATTACTAATATCTCCCAAAATATTGGTCCTATCAACTTGCCGTTTTTGCTAGTCTGTTCCTGGACCAAAAATACGTAAGTATGCCAAACTGCAGTTATCACCTCTTTCTGGAGTTTGTGTGAATCCCCAGACACACGTGCATGTACACAGAGGCCACTTGACTTTTTAAAGATTAATCTGTGATTAATTAATCAAATTAGCAGTTGATGATTAGGTTCAGACTTTTTGGAGCTACTGACTTTAAAGGAAAATGAAAAATAAATAAATGAAAACATTTAAGGCTGATTCTATTCACAAAAGTATTACTTTAACTGCAACACTGGTAATTTTGATGGCAGCATAAAGTCACAACTTTTAATAATAATAATCATAATAATAAAGATTTTTGTTTGTGTAGCATTTTTCAAGATACTCAAAGCCACTTTGCATAAGGAGTGACAAAGAAGAATGTACAACATTTATTGGATTATAAAACACAGTATAGGATCCAGAAATAAAAACAGCATCATAAAATCATTGTACAAAAATCATTTGAATCAAACTTGTGTGGAGGTTTGATGAAATGCTTGTAAAACACATGCACAACCGATTATGATGGGATAAGGGGGCGGGAGATTATAAATTAAACTTCATCCCACTCCTTTTCAAATGTTTTCCTTTCTTTTTATAAAAGTCTTTTTGTAGTTTGTTTTAATGTTATATTTGAAGTAAATAAAACAAGCAAACAAACAAACAAGAGATGTGCTGCTGGTATCACATTTAAAATGACCTTTTTCTCTTTAAGTGCTACATCTTCTGTGTTACAACATTCAATATCTGCTCTATTTTAATAAAAATAAAATGTGTATTTATGAGAAATGTAATCATTGCATTGTGTTTTTATTGAGATTTTACACAATGTCCAAACTAATTTGGAATTGGGGCTGCAACTATTTCTATGATTTGGATATATAGTTCAACATTTATCAAGTGTATAATCAAGTCAAAGTTTGTTAAAGTTTTGTAATATTCAGCAGGCATCGATTCTTTCACAGCAAGCATGGATTTTTCTATAATATATAATATAAAGATTGTTCTGATGATTGACTGGACATTGTTCTTGTACAGAGAAACATATATTCATTTGGAAACATATATCGGATCAATGAAATCCTTTATGCCCTTGTCCGTAAAGGATACACAAAGACACGCCAGAAGGCCTCAAGTCATGCATTTCCAAAGCGTAATGCCGTTTGTGCACCACAAAGACAACAGTATTATTGCAGTTAGAAAAGTTTAAAGTGCTTCATGGTGATCTGAAATCATTGCCTTAAGCGCAGCATTCACCTCTTTACAAGTGGATGGACGTGGGATCTTTTTCTCCTCTCATCATTGCAAGAGCAGCTTCTTTTGAAAAGAGAACAAAGCAGGGCAGATAATTCAGATCATTCTGGATTGTACTGGCTTTGAGCAAGATCTAATGGCAGAAATGTAATATAGTATAATAACGTAATAATTAGAATTATGTTTTATTAATGGATAATTACCCAAAAACTAGACATTTCCACACAGAGTGTGTGTTAGCTTGGTTGTTAAGGTGTATCACTGTCACCTATTTGTTTGAGTGAAGACCAGAGTTAAAGCTATACCGTATGATGTGACATTTTTACACTTTTCTTTTGTCATCTTAAAATGCTCCTAATAAGCATGTGTCAAACTAAAATGTAAAAGAAATCCCCCAGGCATTGAAACATAGATATAGATATTCTCCTAAGACCCAGGGAATGTCAGCAAAGTACAAGCTTTTTTTTTTTTTTTTTATTAAATAAGTGCCTATATTGGAAACATCATGATGCAACAGTTTTTTCAGATGCAGTTTTTAAATTTTTTTAAATGTCCTTTGTGGTGGACAGTTTCTTTTTTTTTGTATAAAGTTGTGAAACTCTTGTCCACAAATGTGGACAGAAAACCCATAGCTGGGTCTGTGGAGGATGTATATACATTTATCTGACCAATCATTTTATTTGGTCCGAATGAAATAATTGGCCAAGCGTGGCTGAGCCTCCTGTCAATCATCCATTACCACCATCCCGCATCTGACACGGGTACCTCTGAATCTGACGTTCCACTGCCGCTGCTCCTCCTGTCAATGACCACCATCTCCTGTCAAAGGCTGTGAGTGGATAGAACTCAAATGCACGTGTGGAAGGGAAAAAACAGATTTATTAACAGAAACAACAACCAAGGGGAGCAAACAGAAGAACCTGACTGCAGCAGTCAGAGTACTACTACTACTACTACTACTGATGAAACAGGATGCAGGTGGATGATGTGTCTGATTACTGAGGGAGGGGTCTGCGGCCACACCGAAGCAGACAGGACCTCCGTCTCTGCTTCCATTGTGCGCATCAGGTGAGAGGAGGGGAGTGTCAGAGCTCAGGCAGGGGGAAGTGGGTGGGGCTTTGGAGGGAGGCGGGTTGTTCATGTTCAGATTTTTACTAAGTGCTGTGTGAAATGCCACATCAGTAGGTATAGCTTTAATAGGATTTAATAGCCCAGAACTCATATAACTGTAGTCACCAAAGGGGAGAGTGAGGGATTGATTTGGTTGTAATTTACAACTTCATCACTAGATGTCACTTAATGTCAGATGCTTCCTGTTGCAAACTCTTAGTACTGTACTGATCTTTAAGAACCCACTAGGGCTGGGCATATCGACCTAAATATCGATAGTATCGATACCAAGGTGAGTATGGGATCGGACTGATACTAGCGTGATGAGATCGATACTCTTGTTGCAGTTTCTCTTCTATACGTCCAGCACATTGATAGCGAAGAGAAAGAGAAGCGCTGTGTTGAGCTTATTCACTGCACCTGACAGGGAAACTACCACATGTGATGTGTGCAATAAAGTCATTCGCCACTGTGGTAACACCACAAATTTAAAAGGGGAATTATTTTATTATTTTTATACCGTTACATTGTTTTAAATTGTAGTTAGTTAATAAAAAAACCATGTTCATTTGCCTAAAATCTTTGTCGTTTGATTTATTATAATCATAATCAACTAACTAAAGGCAAAATCACAAATTATTCAATGATCATGACATTTCAAGTAAAAGTATCTGTACCAGTATTGGCGATACTAGCCCTGTATTTACTTGGTATCAGATCGATACCAAAATTCCCAGTATTGCCCACCCTTAGAACCCATTCTTGGTTGACTTATATTCATTACATTCATTGAAGAACAGTAACAATGCATCACTGATATGTAAACAAAGCTTCAACATCTGTTCCCAGACATTGTTTGTGTAACTACACCGACAGTGAAACCTACAGTATTTAACTGATATAATAGGGGCCACAAGGCAGTTAAGTCCATTCACCGTAAGGGGGTGAGGAAAAGGATGAGACCAAGTAGACGGTAGAGTGTTTGTATTTCCAGACATTTCTGAATATGCTGTATGGGGCTGATTATTTGTTTATTATTTGTTTTCCTGGGCATTTGCATATAACTGTCAACAAAGCAAGGAGGTGACTTGAAATAAATAATTATGTGGATGAGACTGTGAGCATCCTAAAAAAAACACACACACAAAATGTATGCCTTCCTGTGTTTTCACACATTTGCATGGACATCTATTCACAGAGTGTACTGCCCGTCCTAGATACAGGCCATAGGGGTGTTCACCTATAGAGTGGCAAATTGTGCAACATTGATGACTATGAAAAAATGATATCTTGAAAAAAAAGATGTTCTCTCCTTTATGTGACGCTCTTTACCTGCTACAGCACTTTCTTGTCAAACAGAAGAATACTCACAACATTTTTTATCAAAGAACTGTGGCCCCCACCTTGTCTCACTTTACTATTCTTTCTTCTAACTTCTAACTTCCCTTGTCTCCTTGTCTGCTTCTTGCAAACTTGCAGTTGTTGTGTGTCGTTGTGAACAAAACTATGGGGGAAAAAACTGCATTTTTAGTGGAGACATTTATGCACATTCATTATTCAATTAAAGTGTATTAAAAACTAAAATCAAACCTAACTTTTACCACTTTTGCAGATGAAACCAGATGTTATGTAGGCTGCAATACTTGATTAGTGGGTATTAGTTGAAATTTATCGAAAATACTGCAATTCCAACAAGTAATAGACTTGTTTCCCTTGTCTGCCCGCACTCTAAGTAGGTCTCTTTCCTTTGTGCCTTTCAAGTGGTGAAACTATTCAGCTGTGAGTGTGTGTCTCTCAATAGTTTTGATAATCATTATAAAGATCTGGTTAAATTTACCACATACTAACTGCCATAAAGTACGTTATAAGACTGACACACAACCGCAATGTATAAAAACCTGAGGGCAAAATGTCTGAATAAACACTGAAGGGAAGAGTGTGTCTTTAGCTGTTATGTTCATCAGTTTTCTCAAGAACCACTTAACCCGCTTCTTGTGACTGACAGAGGTGGCAAAAGAACACATTCTTAATTCAAGTAAAAGTGCAATACAAGAAATAAAAAGTAGAAGGGCTGTATTGTCTTCTTTACTGCAGTTACAGTGGAAAAAAGTAAAGGTTTTGAAATGTATTTAATATATAAAAGTAGTAAGTTAGCTTTTATGGGTCATTTTTTGCAGCTGTGTGCAATAAGAAATAAACTCAACATCACTTTATTGTAACGTGAAAACTATTCATCTATTTTGCCTACAGATGAAATCTATAAACTAAAAAAAATTCTGAACATAAACTGCAATGACAGTGTTAGCAACAGAACAAAACATGATGGTTGGGATAAAAAGATACAAAGTATCTGTGGGAAGCATAGGCTAAATTGGGCCGGAATACACCGGAGCTCAGTTCCGCCTCCTTAGGTCCACAACAAACCCCACCAGAGCTCACCTCCCTCTCCCTCAATATAAAACCACCCTCTACTATTTGTGTTATTCAATTTCATCTCTTGATAAACTATGAAGATGAATAAGTGCAAGACGACCCAAAGACACACCCAAGTCGGCTACATGGGATTATCAGGGTACCCATTGTATTGTCAAAAGACCCGTCAGAAAATTAGTTTGGATTCAGTTGATAAATTCAAGGTGCAATTTTTTTGGGGGGGAGGGTTTATATCCCTACTTCAGCTCAATGAATCGGGGGGGGGGGTAACCTACCAATTGAAATAACAAGCAAGTTGTGACTGAGTTTTCTTATACTTGTAGCCTACTTTACTGGCACTAACGTTCACCTGAACCGAACTGTCAACAGTCTCAGAATTCTCGTTCATCCCCATGCACTGGAACGCCATAAAGGGGGTGTAAACGTGACAAATTCATGGTGCCCAGCATTTGTGTGTGTGTTGGGGGGGCATAGAGCAGTGGAGGGGGTCCAATGAATACAGGTTAGAAGTTGTGAAAATTTTGTGTGAGTTGGACGTTGAAAGTATGTAAAGTTTCACTTCTGTTTTATGCCAGCATTAGTTATGTTAGTTATGGACCACACCCCCACATATATAACTACTGCCCCCCCTCTGTTTTTTTAACAAATCACACCCTGGATCAATCTAACCCTAACTAAATCTAACCCTAACCCTTTTCTGACTAACAGGCCTTCTGACAATAGGGCACCACCCATTGTCAGATGTCAAGTCATAACACATTCTATGATTCTAGTATCTCATTACATCAACAGCAATGTGCCACTCTTCTAAACCACTGTCTATTCTAAATGGATCCCAGAATTGTAGAGCCTGCAGCAGGGTTACTCAAACTTTTTTTGGCTTGTGGGCTACTTTTGAAATGACCAAGACAAAATAATGTACCATTAAAGTAATTACTACCAATTATGTTAATGGTTGGATAGCTTAGTAGGTTGCACTCCTGACTGCAGTACGGGAGACAGGGGTGCAAATCTTGGTCAGACCAAAAGCCAAACCATACATGCTGATGATAGTTCATTTTTACATGTTGCATTTGACCATAGACTGTATTCTGACAATCTGAAACTGAACTGTATGAGGCATAGATTACTGTTCAATGTATCGGCTGTACTGCATGTTATCTTCTTCATGCAGCTGTGTAATGTGTAAACAAATAACTTATTGTTGCATGATAAAATTAAAAAGACAATAAATTGAAAAGTTTTTTTTTTTTTTTTTTTTTTTTTTAATTGATTTATTTCGAATATGGATATGATACAAGCTTCCTGATCACTACTATTTGACTTCTGTGCTCAACATAATATAGAAATGAAAATTCTATGAAGTATAAAATAATGATACAAGCAAAAAGAAAATGAAAAAAGTCATATTCGAAAAGGAGTGAGAAGAAGCATAGCTTATTAGCTCTCACCCCTTTGTCTAAACCAACAATATGTACATACATATACACATTTACATACATACACATATACACCCATATGCGTACACATCTATCTATACACTACACACACACACACACACACATATATATATATATATATATATATATATATATATATATATACACACACACATATATATATATATATATATATATATATATATATATATATATATATATATATATATATGTGTGTGTGTATATATATATATATATATATATATTTTTTTTTTTTTTTTATATTATATATTTTTTTTTTTAGTACTGGGCATCGATTAACATTTTTAATCGTAATTAATCGCGATTAACCACATAGTTATATGGGGGGGGGGGGGGGGGGGGGGGTTGCCAGCATCAACAGCATGTATTGCCTTTCAGTGATATTTCAGACTTGAAGTACTCCGGTGATAAAAATAATTCCAGTGCTTCCAAACAACTTTGGCCTCATCAACCCCACCATCTGAAGACATTTAAAATGAAAATGTCCATGTAAAAGACTGGTACTTTTCTCCATGTTTATGTCCTCACCAGTTTATTTTCGCTTGTGAGTGACTGACAGGAGTCTTAAGCCCACTAATAAGTACTAATACTAATAAGCCCAATAATATGTGATGTTCAGTTGTTAAAAGCCAGCAAAGGGGGCCCTCTAGTGGTCAGAATAAATTGCGCTAACATATGTTTTGTCCTTGCAATGTTACTGTAATCAGTTCGGACATAAGAAGGAACTAACAGACATGTTTCTTTCACTCTGTTTGTATGGCCCCATAAACGTTTGCCTGTGAGTATTTTATGTTCAGTTGTTGTAAGAATGAATAGCATAAAATATGTCTGATGTGAACCTTTGTTGCTGGATAAAAAGGCGTTGTAAATCTTAAATTAATCTGTAAATGCCAATCGTTAGCGTATCTATGGATTTTCCCATTCAAGTTAGCATCGAGCTAGTGGTCTTTTTCCCATTCATTTAAATGTATAATGCCATGTAAATGTACTAAGGCAATGAACATAACTGAGACATATTTTGTATGTATGTTGCAGTTTTACAGTGAGTCTCAAGTAAAAGATTTGGAGAGAAGTTTTGGGCGTCCGGCTTTTCTTGGTAAACCTGTTGTCTATCTGCCAAGCTAATCGCTACACGCACACAAGCAGGGGCAGAATAATAGGAGTGTACTGTCCTCGCTAAGACGTCTGTACTTAGTCTGAGCTAGACAGTGAGCTAAACTCTGAATTGACGATGCAAGATATGTCCTCTTTGAAGTTTGTAGGTTTAATGTACATACTTGACATCATGCAGATTGACAGAGTGAAACTATAAAATAAAGACAAAATAAATCAATTAGTTATATTAGTTATATATATAGTTATATGTTATAGTTATATTATATATATTAGTTATATTCACAGAGAATGCATGGATGTAATTATTATAAACTTAAATTGACTGCTAATACAACAATCACATCGTAAATAAGTAAAGGTTAGTTCAAAGGCTGGCATATTATACCTAAACACAACTAGTGAATTTACATGAACTTAACATGAGCCTGCATAAAGAATTAGCAACCCATCTCCGACTGCTAGCATAAACGAATTAGCTTAAACACGTTAATAACACATTGTAATAAACACATCCAAAATAACGTCATAAACATGTTTCTAACGGCACGTTTGCATGTGAAATTATTTAGCAAAAAACAGAATGATTGATGCATACAGGTGTTGATTCTACAGGAGTTACACAAAGTTTGATTCAGCATTAATTGGACAGTTCGCTCACTTTTCTCCTCTCAGCTATGTGCACAGTTCACACAGAGTACTGGCAGTTGGTTCTGGTGCGTGTGGAGCGCCAAAATAAAAACATGAGTTTCAAAATAAGAGTCCATATGTATAAATGAAGTAAGACTTGCTTGAAAGGCAGAACAATAATGAAACAGCATTAACGTGAGATAAAAAAAAAAAATTGTTGGCATTATTTAATGAATACATTAACACGATAATAACTAATAACGCGTTAACTTGCCCAGCCCTAATGTACATATATATATATATATATATATATATATATATATATATATATATACATATATATATGTATACACACACACACGCATACACATACCCATGTGCATACACTTACATATACATGTACAAATTCAAATAAACACTGTTACATACATACACATATACATTCCTATAGGCTTCTCTGCCTCTAATCCCTATGCCATATCAATGAGTAAAGGAAAATACTCTGTAATGATAATTATCAGTTATAACTGCAAAACAAAATATTTTTGTACATTTTCTTAAACTGGTTAATATTTGGACTTTGCTTGAGTTCCTCGCTTAGACTGTTCCATAGCTTAACACCAGAAATAGATAAACAAAATCTTTTTCAGGTTGTTGTCCTGTTTTTGATTTTGAAGTTATGTTCCCCTCTTAAATGATAACCTCCCTCCCGATTTCTAAAAATGTTTTGGGATATTTTCTGGTAATTGTCTGTTTTTTGCCTTGTACATGATTATTGCTGTTTGGTAAGATACGATGTCCGTGAGTTTCAGTAGTTTTGATTGCCTAAAAAGTGGATTTGTATGTTCCAAGTACTGAGCCTGAGTATTAATATCCTTGTTGCTTAGATAACTATTCAATGACATAGCCTACACATTAACCACCCCCCCCCTCCCCAAAAAAAAGTATTACGAAAGTTGTAGGTAATATAGCGTAAATACTTGTAAAAATAAGATGACCGTTGACCGAGGGCTCCCCTTCCTCACAAAAGCTAATTTAACCACTGGTGGGGAGTGATGGCCCAGGAGCCTTGGCAACAAACTATAGTCTGCAACAATAAAACATTAAAACGTGAGTTGTGTGACAGAACTATTTAACTGTGAAATACTGAAGTACTTTTCATCATCTAATAATAACATTTAACAGGATAAGATAAAACAATAGACACTCTTAATGTAGGTCATTATAATAAATTAATAAGAAATTTAAAACGTGCTGAACAATAAAAACATGTAATAAAATGTGAATTAACCCAGAACTATACAATTACACAAGATTCAAAATAGGCTGCAGATAAATACATTTTCCTCCGAACAAGAAAAAATAGCCAATCTATTGTAATTACTGGAGTATGTTACAGCTAAAGTTTGCACACATTTTCTTCCTCATGTGAATCTAAAAGGGTACTGACAGTACTTGGTCATTGTACTTTTTAGAGATATAGTAACTTAAGCATGTGGTGTGTAGATTTAAGGTGATATTTCCACTAAAACATGTTATTGACCTGTAAACAGAATCATATGAAAATGATGAATAATTGTGACTAAAAACTGGCAAATATAAATAAAGAAAGAAAGAATCAACTCACCACTTTCTGTTTGAAAATTCTTCTCAAGCTTTCCAACTCCAACAATGATGATGATAATAGAGTTCTTTACCAATAACGTAGTATAACTCTATGTAATTAAATTTGTATGAAAAACTCAGTGCCCTTAATTCACTACCCTTCAGTTAGATTCTGTCGGGCTTATGACTGAAGTGAAGCTGTTTTCTGAACTACTTTTTTTTTTTTAATTGATTTATTTCGAATATGGATATGATACAAGCTTCCTGATTACTACTATTTGAATTCTTTGCACAACATAATATAGAAATGAAAATTCAAGGAAGCATAAAACAATGACAAATGTAAAAGAAAAGAAAGAGAAAAAAAAGAAAAAAGTCATATTCGAAAAGGAGTGAGAAGAAGCATAGCTTATTAGCTCTCACCCCTTTGTCTAAACCAACAATATGTACATATATACATACATACATATACAGTCACATACGTACACATCTATCCATCTACACACACACACACACACACACACACACACACATATATATATATACACACATACATACACATATACATACACATATACATAATTACATATACATACATATACATACATGCATGCACACATGCATACATATACACATCCACATATATCATATACACATACATATACATACATACATACATACATACATACACATATACATTCACATAGGCTTCTCTGCCTCTAATCCCTATGCCATATCAATAGGTAAAGGAAAATAGTCAGAAATTATAATTAGCAGTTAAAACTGCTAAACAAAATATTTTTGTACATTTTCTTAAACTGGAAAATATTTGGACTTTGCTTGAGTTCTTCACCTAGATTGTTCCATAACTTAACACCAGAAATTGATAAACAAAAACTTTTTAAGGTTGTTGTCCTGTTTTTGATTTTGAAGTTATGTTCCCCTCCTAATTGATAACTTCCCTCCCAATTTCTAAAAATTCTTTGGATATTTTCTGGTAATTGTCTGTTTTTTGCCTTATACATGATTATTGCTGTTTGGTAAGATATGATGTCCGTGAGTTTCAGTAGTTTTGATTGCCTAAAAAGTGGATTTGTATGTTCCAAGTACTGGGCCTTGTGAACAGTCCTTATTGCTCTTTTGTGCAGGATTGTAAGTGATTGTAATGATGCTTTATAAGTATTTCCCCAAACCTCAGCACAGTAATGTAAATATGGCAAGACTAGTGAACAGTAAAGTGTGCGAAGATAACTTTTATCCAATAATTGCTTTGCCTTGTATATGATTGCAATATTTTTGGAAACTTTGGACTATACATGTTTGATATGATTTCCAGTTCAGCCTGTCATCTACTATAACCCCCAGAAATGTATTTTCATGTACCCTTTCAATTTCAACCTCATCTAATTCTGTTCTCACCTTTGTGTTCGCTGTGCCTTTGCCAAATAACATACATTTAGTCTTTGCTACATTTAATAATAATTTATTCAAATCAAACCATGACTTTAAGTTTTTCAATTCCCCATTTATAACTGCTTCCACTTGTTCTATGTTTTCTCCTGAACTAAAAATATTTGTGTCATACACAAAATTAACCAGTTTTAAGCATTTAGACACTTTACACATGTCATTGATATACAAAATAAAGAGTTTAGGGCCCAATACTGACCCCTGTGGGACATTACAAACATCAAGACAGCAATTACCCAACTGTACAAACTGTTGCCGTCCTTTCAAATAACTCCTTACCCAGTCTAATACCAGTCCCCTCATCCCATATTTTTCTAGTTTATTGAATAGTATTTTATGGTCAATTGTATCAAATGCTTTTTTGAGATCGGTGAATACTCCTATTGTATTTTTTTTTTATTGTCGATTGCATCCGTGATTTCCTCAATTGATTCCAGTGTTGCCTGTGATGTTGATCTTTTAACCCTAAACCCATACTGACTTTCTGCAAATAGTTTGTTTTCTAGAAATGCATCCATTCTATTGTTAAAAAGCTTTTCCAATATTTTTGAAAGCTGTGGCAGTATTGAGACAGGTCTGTAGTTCGTGAAGTTGTGCTTGCTCCCAGTTTTATATAGTGGAATAACCTTAGCAATTTTCATTTGATTTGGAAATGTACCCGTTTGAAAAGACAAATTGCAAATATATGCTAATGGCTTCATTATTCCCTCAATCACCTGTTTAATTAATGCCATATCAATACCATTGTAGTCTGTAGATCTTATTTTTTACACTTTTTTTACTATGTTGATAATTTCATTTTCTTCAGCTGCTGTCAGAAACATTGAGTGTGGATTCCTTTCTATTAATTTATCCATGTGGACTCCATTCAGCCCTGGATCTGGGATGTTTTTTGCTAAGTCTGGACCAACATTCACAAAGAACTGATTAAAACTATTAGCGACTTCAGCTATATTATAGCTTTCCGTCTCATTTATAACAAAATATTTAGGTATATTGTTCAGCACCATCTCTAATAATATTGTTTAATATATTCCATATCCCTTTCATATTATTTCTGTTCTCCTCTAATTTCTTTTTAGAGTATTCTTTTTTACATAATCTTACTATATTAGTTAACCTGTTCTTATATCTTTTATATTTTTCTTCTGAATCTTCTGTTCTACTTGACTCAGAAGACATTTTTCCCCATGTTTATTCATTGCATCAACGAGTCAATTTGTTTGTTGAAATCATGTATTGAAACACCAGTGACACAACAAGGCTGCAAAATTGTTCTTTTTGTTGATGAATTCTGGTAGGTTTTAAAAGCTTCATGACTTAGGAACTATTGAAAAAGACCATATGATAGCAAGATAAAACACAGACCTCTGCCAAGGCAGACCATTTCCCCCCCCCAATCACACCAAAATTTAATCATTTGTTCCTTGTGCCAGTATCAACATTTCCTGTAATTTTCAGCCAAATTCATCCATAACTTTGAGTTATTTTGAACACGGACAGACAAACTAACAAAGCAACGCCGGCAAAAACATAACCTCCTTGGCGGAGGTAATAACAGGAATATTGTAAACACAATGCACACTAAAACAGATACTGATTCTATTCTATTATTTGTTAGGACTGAAAGTACGAGGTCTGGACCCAAAAGCACAACCAGCAGACAAAAATACAATGTAGTTGTGTTTATTAAACACAAACAAGAAATACAGTTCACACAAAAAGGGTTCAGGTGAATCCTCAGTGAAGTGTCCTCGTGGATTCGTCACAACGTCTGAAATCAAATGAGGAAACCCACGGCCTGGGTCGGGAGCACACAAGGGGAACCCGACTAAGAAAAAGCAAAGGAGCGTCAGGGGACAGACCAGGTCATACACAGGGAGACTAGCAGACAGGCAACAGTACATTAGGGAAAAGGCTGAATCACGTACCATATATCCGGGCAAAAAGGTCGAACACAGAGTGGCAGAAAAGGCTGAAGTACAGACAGGGGGTCAGGCAAAACTCAGGAGTCGAGGAACAATCCGGGTTGAGATCAGACAGGCAGGCAAACAAACAGGATCCAAAGAAAACGCTGGTAAGTAGACACACCAAAAGGAGAAATACAAACTGGCACAGGACAGGGGAAAACACAGGGCTTAAATACACAGAAGGGAGGGAAGACAATGAGACACAGGTGGAACAAATCAGGGCGGGGACAGGTAATCAACACAGGTGACACAATCAGGGAAGGGAAGCAAAGACACCAGACATGACACAAAAGGAGAACTTAACAAAATAAAACAGGAAATAACAGACAAGACAGACAAAACATGCAAGAGTCCGGGGACTGATATGACATTATTTGCTGTAAGGATGTCCCAAATATCCACACTTGCACATTCAGACACTGATCACCTGATTCAAACCATCTTCAGAATGAAATAGGGGAGGATATAATCTATATATAGATTATTATATATATATAATAATCTATATAATATAATCAACAACTTCACCACTTGATGTCACAAAAACTTATACACTGACCCTTTAAACATAAGTAGGGATGCACCGATACCACTTTTTTCCAGACTGAGTAGAAGTACAAGTACTTACATTTGAGTACTTGCTGATATCGGTAACCGATATGAGTACTTAATAATGCCATTACAGTTCTTAGTTACTTTTGAAAATGTGCTTTATTGTCATCGTCATTAGTCTGACTGCTACTGACATTTAATGCATTGGAATGAGCGTTTGTCAATGAATCCACCAGGGAGCGCCGTTCTTAATTAACCGTACTGGACGTAAATACCACGAAGAAAAGTAATGTTTTTTGAGAAGAAGACAGTCAATAATAACAAACATGGGGACAATAGAGGTAACACTAATGTGGATGCTAATATTGATATTGATGAGGGTAGTTGTCATAAATATGTCAGTAGTTTTTCACTAACTCATACAGTTGCTCTTTGAAAAGATCCGCTACCTCCACGGTTCCTGGTGGTATTCTCTGTCTGGGTACACATCCACAAGCACCTGGAAAATAGATGGCCATCTGTGTCTTAAACATTACTTGCAGTCAGCGTTACTTTTGTCACTGTCATTTATTTTGAAAAATCTCCACACTGCTGACGTTGCTCCTCCGCCGTGTACCTGCTGCACTTAACTGCGAATGTCACGCTGCCGTAAGTGGTATCAGTGTGGTTGTATCGGAGTACTTTTACGAGTACAAGTACAAGTACACACGCTGAGTATCAGACCCGATACCTGATACTGGTATCGGTATCGGTGCATCCCTAAACATAAGACATACGTATTGGCCTCAGTTCAAGGAGCTGGTTGATGGTTGACGTAAGACAGTAACTGCAACCAAAAAGCAGACTGAAAAAATATTATTTTTTTTACTTACCCTTTATTTAACCAGGAATTTCCTTGAGATAAAATCTCTTTTTCGAGGGAAACCTGACCAAGAGGCAAATCAGTACAATACAAATGAACCAACGGAGTACAAAACTTACATACAATTAAGACAGCATAAAATGGCAAAAAACATAAAAAGCTGAAAACCAGTTTAAGGATAGCAGGTACACACTTCTGTTAGACCGTTTGACAGAACAGATTTGAATTCACTCAAGGTAATGAAATGCTGAAGCTGAAGTGAGTTTTGCAAATTGTTCCATGACCAAGTAGGAAAAAGGAAATCATTAACTGATCTGAAGAATCAATGATCACTACATAGGCAGTAAATTTACAGCTTGTCTCTTCCTTTCTTTTCTAATTCTAAAAGTTGAGGAGCAATAGTACAAATTTATACTGTGCTCTCCTAAAGATGCAAACTGGTTGCTAAGGGTCCTTTCAAATCACATTCAACTTCTTTCACCTTTGTTGTCTCACTGTGACCTAAAACACAGGAAGGTACCGGCCTTTCAGTGATGTATGGTAATGAGACATTATACATGTCAAATCATATCTATGTACTGTATTTAACACACACATACAGACGCACACACAGATGATAAGATGAGGTCCTGGTCCTGGACTACACTGTGAGGCCTTGTAGAGACGGGAGAGTTTCATTAGCTAAGGCAGTCGAGCATGGCAGCTGCTGGCTCATCACTATCTGCCACCCCATCTAGTAAGAAGTCTCTGAGAAAAAGAGGGGATGAGCTGAAGAGAGAATGAAAATGAGGGAGAACAGAAAAAGAAAACGGCAGCAGTAAGAGAAGTTCTGGGAAAGGAAAAAGAAAAGAATGGGAGGGGAAAAAAACGAACGGAGACGGAAATAAATCAGTGAATATCACTTCACACATCACAGTCTATTTGGTCAGCAGATGATTAGTCAGCATACGTGATACAAAAGAGCTGAGGGACCAATATATTTACCATTAAAGCAGTAGTTTAATGTTTCAATGTGATTTATGAAGGTTTAAATAGCATATCATTCCCCAGTTACTCACCATATTGTTAACGATATATCAATGCTACTGCGCTCTTATTGGAATCTAACTAGACATATAGAACAATTACTCATGACGCTACAGGGCTTATTCTCAGGATGCTCATCACGCTGGAGTTGATTAAGTTAGAGAATGTGTTTGCCTGACTGTTTGTCCATCTGCTTCCAAAACAATTAGACACATGCCTCTCCTCTTTTCTCCTCTCCGCTCTCCTCTCCTCCTTCCCCGTCTCTCCTCTCCTCCTTTCCTCTCCTCCTTCCCCCTCTCTCCTCTTCTGTCCTCCTTTCTCCTCTCCTCCTCTCTTCTCTTCACCTCTCCTCCTTTCCTCTTCTCTCCTCCTTCCCCCTCTCCTCCTTTCTCCTCTTCGCTCCTCTTCTCCTCCCTTCTCCTTCTCTCTGTCTCTCTCTCTTCTCTCCTTTCCTCTCCCTTCCTCCCTCATATTTTTCTCTCCCTCTCCTCCTCTCTTTTAATTCCCTGCCTGCGGAAGACTGAGGAAAGTGCTGATGAACAATTAAACATGGTCCTTCCCCAGGGAGGCAAGGTCACTCATTGTGTGTCTATGTGTGTGTGTTGAGGCAGTGGGATGCAGTGTGTTTGAAAGACAGTGAGAGACTTGGCTTAGGGACAAATATGTGCCAGGCTGAGGGTAAAAAGCTAAATAATGTTATATGGTTTGTGTGGGCGTTGTAACACCAGTGTTTAGATGTTTTTTTTTTATCCGATAAAAAATGCACAGCTAATTTTTCATAGTGTGAGTTGGTGTCTTAGTACAAGCACTGAAGGTTGATCATTGATCACTCTTGTAGGCTTTGTTGTATACCAAACAAATCATGCATACTTATGCACAGGCGCTATCAGCACCCTGCACTTTATTGCATTTAAATATGCAGACTTTTTAGTACTGAATAGATGCAAATTTGTCATTTTCTTCTTGGGTTTGTAGGAAATTGAGAGGATTGACCTCCTAAGACCTAGCTATGGGTTTTCTGTCCACATTTATGGACAAGAGTTTCATAAATTTATATATATATATATATATAAAAAAAAGAAAACTGTCCACTACAAAGGACATTCCATAAAAAAATAAAAAATAGGACCAATGGCCCTTTAGCTTACTGGCCAAATTAAAAGCTTTGGGAAATGTATCCAGATGCCATTTATTATCACCCAGTTATGTGTATTTATTATATTACAGAAATAGCCCATGTTTTGGTCATATTCCAATCAGATCTGTAAAAAATTAAAATTCCATCTTGATCTCATTGATACTTAGTGATTTATTGTATCAATCCACTTCCTATCTCTTATAATGGGAAAATTTTTCAAAGTCGCACCAAATTCAGAATCAGATCCAGATCGAAATAATTTCAATACCTTGTGTTGAGATCATCATAAAGAAGCTGTATACCAAGTTTGAAGTCAATCGGAATCGTAGTTTAGGAGAAGACAATTGAAATTTTTGTAATGGACGACAGACGACGACAGACGACGACAGACGACGACAGACGACGACAGACGACGGACGCCGCATGACAACAATAGCTTGCGGCTTGTCGGCCGGTAAGCTAAAAACTGCATCATATTTACTGAGTTATTGCATCGATCCACTTCCTATCTCTTATATGGGGAAATTTTTCAAAGTCACACCAAATCCAGAATCAGATCTGGATTGAAATAATTTCACTAACTTTTTTTGACATCATCATAAAGAAGCTGTATACCAAGTTTGAAGTCAATCGGAGTTGTAGTTTAGGAAAAGAAGACGATTGAAATTTTTGTAATGGACGACAGACAACGACGACAGACGATGGATGCCGCATGACAGTAGCTTACGGTCTGTCAGCCGGTAAGCTAAAAACTGCATCTGAAAAAACTGTTGCATCATGATGTTTGAAATATAGGCACTTATTTAATATAAAACAAAAAAAAGCTTGTAGTTTACTTACATTTCCTGGGTCTTAGGAGGTTAAATTTGGAACACGGTGGAGATTAGATTCAATGCTGATATGTTGTTTTTGCCGTAATTCAACATTATATAAAGTTGAGGAACAGTTTTCAGGGTTCTTGTTAATTCTGACATCATGCAGCGGTAAAAGTCATACTTGTAGATGTAAACAGTCAATGGTGGAACCTGAATGCTTGGTTATGGTACATTCTTTATTTAGTGAGACACCTTTTAGGCTCCAGAAGGGGCTATATTCATTTATGTGGCTTTTCTTCTGCTGATACCACCTCAACTCCACTGACTCAACATTACTTGGTTTGGTCCCCTAGTGTGCAGCATTTCCACTTCAGGAATAATATTCACTCTTCACAGCTGGTTGTCAAAGTAATGTAGTAGTAACGGACTGTGAAGTCATCTTCAGCATAAGTGCAGCTACGAGTGATGCAACAATGGCAGAGGATGAAATTTAAAACTGTGAGTTATAATTTCCAAAAGGTACATTACATCAATATTTTTTTAGGTGACAATATAGTTATTTACACTTCAAGATAAACGTGATCTGAAAATTTACAGTAACTCCCACATCGTATCACAATGACACACCCAAGTACACTGCAAAAATCCAAATCTTACCAAGTGTATTTTTCTCATTTCTAGTCAGAGTATCTCATCACACTTAAAATAAGACATAATCACCTAAAGAGTAACTTGTGAGATACAAGAACTTATTTTTAGACAATGGATCTTGAAAATCTTATTTCACAAAATCTTACCAAGATAATTTTCACTTGTTCCATTGGCAGATTTTTTTTTTTTTTTCTTAATTCAAGATTTTTTTTGCTTAATTCAAGCAAACAAATCTGCCAATGGAACAAGTGAAAATTATCTTGCTAAGATTTCTTGAAATAAGATTTTCAAGATCTATTGTCTAAAAATAAGTTCTTGTGTCTCACTTACAAGTTACTCTTTAGGCAATTATGTCTTATTTTAAGTGTGATGAAATATTTTGAGTAGAAATGAGAAAAATACACTTGGTAAGATTTGGATTTTTGCAGTGTAATAATACAGAGATGATCCTGGATTGATCACTGCACATCTAGTATTACTTCAGCATGCCTGGAACTTTGACAGAGGGCCCTTCTTTCATGCAGTGGAAATGTTACCAAAGCAGTGCCAACCTGAGGTAAGTTGAGCTGATACCGGCTGTGGAAAAGGGGCATTATTCAACTCAGATAGAATGATTTTGAGTGTGTTAAATACTGTTTAAGCTACTCGTCTGTTAACAGCCATGCTTTGCTTCACTTTGTGTTCAGCTGTGTATTGAAATAAATCAATACTTTATTCACCTTCCCCTGAACTGGACAGCACAGATAAAGTCCTATCAACAGTAACATTAAGGGTGCAGATGTGAACCTCCTCATTAAAGCCATATTGTATATCAAGAAAATCCATGAATATGCTGTTTGACAGATGCAGTGCGTGCTAGTTAAGTGACGTGCAGTGAGGTTCATGGCTGGTGAAGCACTGACTCTTTCAGAGTCAGATCTACAAGTATATTAACCCAAAAGAGTATCTTCTTAAATCTCTTCTTAAATATCTGCACTGGTTACCTGTTAAAACAAGAATCGATTTCGAAATCCTGCTTCTGGTTTACAAAGCACTACATGGCGTTGGACCTCAGAATATCACAGATAGGCTCATCATTTGCATCCCAGCGAGAACACTTCTGTCAACAGGCAGTGGCAACTTACTTGTCCCTCCCACCAGAACAAAGAAAGGGGAGGTAGCTTTTAGTGTATATGCCCCTCAAAAATGGAACACCCTGCCTGATACAGTTAAACATGCCACAGACATTTTTAGAATCAGATTAAAAACATATCTTTTTTTTGACAGCATTCTGTTGAGTTGTGTGTGTGCATATGTGCATGTGTGGTTGTGTGGGTATGTGCGCATGTGTGAGTTCAAGTGTGTGCACATATGATTGTTTACTTGTACTTGGACTCTCTTTTCTATGATTGTTTTTTTTTTTTTTTTTACTGTAGCTATATTATATACCTGATGTGAAGCACACTGAGTCTGCCTTGTGCATGAAATGCACTTTATAAATAAAGTATAACTGAATTGAATTGAATCTTATTTACCATTTGATTGGCAACAGTTAACAGGATATGCTTCATATGTCATATCAGCATTCTTTACACATACATATGTGGTGCATATTTCATTTATGGTCAAAATTATGTTGGATATGTAATCTTTCATTTTGAGATTAAGGTGAGGTGAGAGGGGAAAATTGCTGCACTTGACTAGAAAAGAAGAACCTGTTGGCTCATGAATGCCCTCTGCCATGAAGCAGGAGTACTGGCTGCCCCACTGAGTGCCTTTTTTATGTGGTTTTATGATTGGTCTGGTAAACTGAACAAGTTACACACATGCATTTTATACATTATCCAGACTAGGGAAAGTCATGGCATAGAATCAAAGTGTTTGAAACCATTTTATTGGTGATATACAGAGAGACAGCAGCATACTCTAATTGCATGGGATGCCAGTACCGTTTATGAGGGATTACGCATCCAGCTCGCTGCAGCTGCACCATGCATCTCTTCCCTGTATTAGAGGGGGAAAAACTGAAATTCTGCAATTTTGACTTGAAAAATAATCCAAATTATTGGAATCAAATGGAAAATAGGTTCAGAGTACAGATCAGTGGACAAATATCAACATTTATTTTATTTTATCATTGTTTGTTTTTTTTTCCTTTTCATGATGCCTCCACTGACCGCACGTCACTGCTTGTTAGGTTACACCCTAGTGTTAATTATTGCAATGTCAACACCAACTTCACTTTTCTTTCAGTCCTTTAATAACCGTAACTTTACAAATCATAGTAATCCACTTCCTCTGCTCTCTGTCATCACATGTAAAGTGTTTTATACTCAGGGACACTGAACACTGAATACAGAGGAAAGAACAGAAATGGACATAACAACTTACAAAGCAGAGATTTCACAATGTACAAATGGGAAAAAATATAGTTTCTCATGGCACTTTAATTCAGCCACACCTCACTGACAGACTTTTGTGTTTGATATGAAACAAAATTTGCCCATGAAACCTCCCCTGAATCATGGACCAAAAGAGATAGTCTTGGTCACTTTGGGTGGTTCACAGGGCTATCATCATTAAGAAGAAATTTTTGAAAAGATGGATAAAATCAAATAGAACACAGTTGGAGTAAAAACTGTGGGCTCAGTTTTTACTCCAAGCCCACAGGATGGTAGGATGTAGTAGTTTGCTCCAAAAGTTGCAATAAAAAAGCAAAACCAACAAGACCAAATGTTTAAAAAAAACAAAACAAAACCATGATTTTGTCTTTAGAAATCAGCACATAGTTCAGACTTTCAGATGTGAAAATTCCCTTGCTTTTTTCTTTCATCTTTGATCTCTGTAACTATAAAAAAAAAAAAACTATGGATGATACTGGACCTTGACTTGGATTTTCAGGTGAGGGAACCCCCCTCAGTAAGGTGTTAAGCCACCACAATAGGCTGGATTTGTAAATAACATGATGACCCCAAACTAGACGATATTAATCCAGTCCTTGGATCTGATTTGCTTTTTTCTACTGTAATTTTGTTTTTCACTGTAAAGCTTCGCGATAGCAAGGCTTGTTTACATCTAAATCCCCTAAAAATCCCATAGTGTTTGATGTACCAGTATTTTCAAAACTTGTAGTCCATGCAGGTTTGAGATTCTCCTTCTGTGGATGATGCAACCTGGTTTCTAACTCAGTCACATTTTAACATTCCTGTAGCGTGAACCAGACTTCATCCCTTCAACACATCAATCCAAATATTTACTATGGGTGTTGAACTGTTGACTGTGAAGGTCATCATATATGATTTACTCATTGATTTTTCACCAAACCATTCATTGACCTATACATGGGGGCAGTGCCATCCTTGAAGAGATCACTCAATCAGGGAAAACTTGATCACTCAGAACATGTGTTGTATTGATTTCCAAAGGCAAACCAAACCAGCGTGCATTTGTTGTTTCTTCTCTCCTTCATTCAGGTCTTGTCTTTAATTTGTGTACCATCTGTAAGCACTGTTCAGTAACCCAAGCTCTAACTAGCTGAGCATGTTTCACTTGCCGAAGACCAGAAGGCAAAAGGAAGGCTGAAAAAAAAAGCAAGTGGGGGAAGATGGCTCTTGTGCAGTGGGCCAGATGGAGATCCAAGTGTCTCCTGATGTCTCTATGTTATAGTCTTTAGACAGCTTTTAACCGCACAGGCTTTTGATCCAAATAGTAAATGTGAATTACAGCATTTCCAGTTACCATTTCTGCCCTACAATTACATCATGGTTAATATTTCTTCAACAACAAGGGCACCAAATGTCGACAGCCAATAATTTTACTAAATATACCCTGTATAGAAATGTTCTTTCTTAGCATACTTATGCCACGTTTCCAATACGTGGTACCAGCTTGACTCAACTTGACTCGGCCTTTTTGCGTTTCCATTACAAAAACGGATATGGAATCTGGTACCCGGTACTAGTTTTTTGGTATCACCTCCATCGAGGTTCCAAGACTGGGGACCAGATACTAAAACGTGACGTGTAAACACTGCAGACCACTGATTGGTCAGAGAGTTGTCTCTGTGACCCGCCGTTTTACAAAAAACAGTTGCAGAAGTTGACAGTAAATATACCGTTAGGTTAATCCACATGATGATAGCCCGCAAAACTATACCACAGTTGGTCGAGATTCAGTCTTTGGTGGTCAATGTAAAAATTCAGCATGAGCTTAACGAGAGAACACACAACGATCGAGTTTACCAGCAACTCTCTGAGCAGACAACATGGAAGTAACGCGCTGCATTGCTATGACGTCCAGGCACTGTAAAGTCGGTAGTATCATGTAATGGAATAGGAACTGGTACCTGAGTCGAGTCGAGCCGAGTCAAGTCGAGCGGGTTCCACACAGCGGAAGCGCGGCATTAGCAAGTAGTAGCACAGATTTCTGAGGGCCCTTCCAACAGGAAACAGTGATTAGCATGCCAACAGTTAGTACAATTGCTTATATCCTAAAACCATCAACAGGATTAACATTGCTAAATAATGAGCCTGTATCAATGTGTGAAACTGCTATAAATGATAAAAACCGTTTAGAAATGACATTTAAAGACCATCCATCCATCCATTTTCTGAACAGCTTATTCCTTGGAATGGTAGACTAGGAGTGTTGCCAGTTCATCAAAGGGCTGACATATACAGACAGATAATCACTGATGCTCACATTCACACCTATGGGTGATTTAGACTGAACCCATTTAGGTGTACATCTGGATGGTGAGAGAACCTGGAGAGAACCCATGCAGACACAGGACGACTCCACACAGAAGGACCCACGGCGCTTGCCTCTGTAATCGAACCATGATGGTGATAGTGCCAACTACTGCACCACCGTGTCACCCAACTTCTAAAGCCTTTCTCTCATAATTATTAACCATTTGTAGGTCCTTTACAAAGGCACTTTTATTATAAAATGTATTTTTTTTAGTTTGATATTACTGTACCGTTATATTCAATCCTTTATTTCATTACACGTCACTATATTTCTATATTAAACCCTTTATAAAGCAACTGATCACATATTTTTTGTTGATACTTTATGCTCCATTCTCTTTTGGTTTAACGCGTTACATAAATCACTGTGAATTGCCTCTGTGTATTCAAATGTGCTATACAAAAAGAACTTGCATTTCCTAGAAGGGTTTATGTGACTATATAATGGTGTGAATCTAAGCAGCTACCTAGCTTCTGTGGCATCCCTGTTGGCAGTTACTTACAGGCTGCAGCTCTTCCAGTCTGTTCTCATTCCCAGCACATGCTAATGTACAGTGACACTTGCCCTCTCAGCTGCTAAAAGAATGAGAACCATATATTATCCACTAAGATTAGAGTGTAGGGTGGAGATGATGATCAAAGCCCTTTACAGTTTTAAAGTCCAAGTCCATATTTCTTTTGTCCAAATATCCTCTCTGGTGACAATTAATACACTAGATGACATAATGTAGTTTAAATTTATGTAAAAATGCTCAGATTAAATTCAAATGAACTGATTCTTTGGCCACTTAGAGGAGTGACTGACCTCCAGCTAGTAGAGCAAACTAACTGGCAAGCAAACAAGGAGGGGATACAGCATCATTATGGCTGCCACAGCTATGCTAATGAGATGGCTAATTGCAGGAAAAGCAATGCAGGGAGCCTGGTTACCCCTGTCATAGAGCTCTGCCATACAGCACCACTACTGCACCTTCAACAGCAGGAAGAGGAGGAGCTGTCCAGCATCAGGCCTCCAGAAAACCAGCAGAATCTGAGAGAAGTAATGACAAAGAAAATGTCACACAAAATAATCACTATGCCAGCACACCAGAAGGCTAGCGTGCTAGTTCATAATGCGACTTCACATCACTTGCCACTGCCCAGTTGAAATGTCATTACATTCTACAACCAAGGACAATATGTTGTAGCATCTGGGATGGCTGAGAACACCGTGCAGCTGCAGTTATTTAGGTGTTACTGCTGCCAAAGTGGCTACGGCATCTTTTACATTTGTCTGTGTCAGATAGATTATGCTAAATAAATAAATAAATAAACAAATAAATAAAATAAATTGGTAGGGTAAAGTGTAGGACAAGGGCAAACCCCATCCATAAGAGGAGGTAAAACCTAAATTTGTGCCCTAGGTTGACTTAGAACTAAGACTCTAGACCTGTCTATATTAGCATAGAATAGATATTTCTAAAACCTCTCATTTTCTTAACCCTTTCATGCATGAATTGTGAGAACCTTAGTCAAGATTTCTTTCTTCAGTGTTTTTATTCCTCCTTAGGCATGAAAAAAACAATGTGATCGAGTTTTTTTTTTTTCCTGTGGAGTTACAAAAATATCCATGCATTTAATTTTTGAAGTAAAGAAACATGTTTAAAACCCAATATAAGAAAGTGATATGAAAACAATGAAATAAAAACATTTTTAATGCTGCTAATCTGATGTCTTCTCACATTTTAACATATTCTAATGCTAGTAATTACTCACTTCATGGAGATAATATGCAAAAAAAAAAACTTTGTGTCTAACAAATAACAATTGATTTACACTTGAACATGTTAGTGCAGATCAGGTTTATCAAGAACAGGAAAGTTACAGTAATGGTCTGAATGTCAGTGTATGGGATGGTGCGTAAGTGTTCATTGTGTTGGCTGATATGGAACTAAAACATAAAAACCCCATAAAAATATAAGAGAACAGCTGGAGAATAACTGTCCACTGGAGTGGCCTATGCGTGAAAGGGTTAAAAAAGAATGTCATGTTCACAACTTTTGTTTTACAAAATATCTGTCGACAACAAAAATGACTCTAAGTCAGTATAAACAGACAGACACAACATTGTTGCCAGTGAAATAAATAGTGAGAACCTCAGATAGTATTTAATACAGCAGACACAGAGGCTTTAGTCTGTCATGGAGATAACCATGTCAACCTACTACAGATAAAACACTGATTTATACACCTACATGACCTATATTTAACATTTCATGTGCATGTTCATCGCACAAAACAACAACAATAGACATGCAGAAAATGGGGACCGCCCATTCCAGTTGTGCCCCATGGGCCCTTCTTTTAGAAAAAAATATTATATCACAATCAATGGTGAGAGATGAGTCATTTTTCGACCTAGTGTGAATTATGCCACAATTTATCTATATCATGTTTGCTAATTTAAAAGATCATTTTACATGTCAAGACAGTTGCAGTTTGTGGTGAAACTACTGAACTATCAGACTGAAAAGACAGAAACAGAAAGACTGCACACCCAAGTCAGGTGATGTGATAACTGTCTTTCTCTATGATCTGGTCCTGAAGATGTCTCTGCTTCTTCATGATGATCAGACTTTGGGACTTTCACCTCTTTAAATATTTTTTCGCCACATTACGGAAGGAGAGAAAATGTGCTAAGTGAGCAGTGTTGGTGTTGGTGACATGTTTTACATGCAACAAAAGATACAGTCCACTGAGCTGTTTAGCACAAAACTAGATGCTCCTTTTGTATTTTTGCTATACAGACCATAATTGTCTTGACTCCATGGGACACACTGGAAGGGGCTGGATTTCAGTGCTTGTTGGCCCTTTTTATTCCTTCGTTGCATTGCACACATGTGAATGACCTCTATCTGGAACAACATTTTGTAAAAATGTAAAACAGGTTTCCATATTGGCACTGTTTTGAACTGTCCACATTTCAAAGACAGTATTTAACCCTTCAACCCCTGAGACATTATTTCAGGTAAATGTGCTGCTATGAATTTGCATCTGTAGAAGTGTCATAAAAGCTGCTGTGAGTATGTGCTTGTGTTCTTTTCTTCAGTGGTTTTGCTTTACTGTGTGTTTTAGGTTCAAAATAGGGTGGAAAAGCAGAAAAAGATGTCAGATGTCAGCATGTTTTGAATTTTTTCCTATTGAGCAAATGCTTTAATTTTTTAGGAATATTTCAAATAATACATTCAGAACGCTCACCATAGACATGTCAGGGGTTAAAGGGTTAAAAAAAATCAGAATAATTTTCCCCATGATGCCTGTACGAAGGAGTTAATAAAAGTAAAGTGGACTTTTGGCTTTTGTTGAGGTCCGTGTGCTCTGAGTGCCCTTCTAGTTGATACTGTAGCCTACTATCAAGATGGCCTTGCAGCTTATCAAAAGACACATGCTTCTGCTCTGAACACACATCTCTACTTTGCATTATGCATCATGCACATACTTTGTTGAAAACTTTTCTTTATCCAGAAAACAGAAGTGTAAGAATTTTGAGGGCATTAACGTGGAAACATGTTTTTGGGTTTTTTTTTTTCCTTTAAACACAGAGAGGCAGATTTGGTTTTTTTCCACGTATGCAAAGAGTTTCTGAATATACATCAGGCAAACACACACACACACACACACACACACACACACACACACACACACACACACACAGAAACTCACTTAACAAATACATAACACTTATGACATCACTCATAAACACTGTGGAGACAGTCGTGACCATCTAGCAGCATCGCTCACCTCCCCTCTTGGGATTTGTCAGCAGCAGGGAGTGGGTGGAGTTCAAAGCTGAATAAAAATAAAAAGAAGCAAAATGTAAACTGAAGAATAGGGCATGCTGGCAGTTTCCTCTCAATCACCGTCTGGCGAACTGTTATTAGCTCTATCTGTGTATGTGGGAAATCATTAATTTTAGCAAACAAAATATGTCAAGTTTATCCCTGGGGCTAGCCACTATTTTTGTGTGTTCAAGACAGGAAATATTGAATGCAGTGATATTCTGAAGGCGTTTTGTTATTTATTAATTTCCACACATGCATTTTATTTGAGCTGTGGAATGAGGGGGGCTTTAATTTGTACATAAAAAACACAGCCTGTTAACAGCCAGGGCAGGCTAATACAAAAAGACACTTACAGATCAGATAAAGAGATATTTAATATGTCAGCTTTTAAGTGTGATAATTAGTGTCATGTTCAGAACCACTACATTGGATATGTGCTGGTGTATTTGGATGCTTCGCATGTTGTTTTTTCCCTGACGTTGCTAGTTGAATGTTGTCCCACTGCCTTCAGTTTCTCACTCTATCTTGCCCTCTGCAAGACCTCTTCATCAGTGTTGACAAGACAATGGCGACTGCCACCCAGAATGCCAAGAAATAAGTGTAACTCCAAAGTAACAATGCAGCAAGACACTACAAATACAACATCAGATCTCCTCCTGCCAGAGACCAGTGTCCGACTCTTTGCTCAAGTTTAGTTGTTTCCTGTCTGGGCCTGTACTGCAACTCCCAGTGCGGAGGGAAAGTACTCCTTCCAGCCCCTACAATTCATCCAGAACGCAGAAACACACTTTGTCTTCAACCTCCCTACCACCACCATACTCCCATGTAATCCCCCCCACCCCTCATGCAGTCCATCTACTGGCTGCTTGCATTGAATACAAAATCCTCGCTTCTGGCAAACAAGTCTGCAAAGGGATCCACCACACCACCAGGCCGGTGTCCATGTCTGCACAACAGCCTGCTCGTCTGTCTGCCACCACTGGACACCCCACCCTCACCCCCACAAACCAACCCCCCACTCCTCCATCTCCTTTCCCCAATTCAATTCATTCCCAGTCTGGCTGTGTTTCCACTGGCTCAAACTATTTTGTCTCTTACTTATTCCACCCTCTCCCTCTTCCACTCCCACATATTACATTTCCACCCCTTCCGTCCTGTTTGTCTTTATTGCATTACTTGTTCTCAGATTTTTATGGCTGTCTGTAGGATTTTTCAAATTCTAGCGTTGCACTCCAATTAAGTTGCTCAGAATAAGAGTGTCAGTCAAATTAATGAAATGTAAATGTCAGTCTTTCTCTCCCCGCTGTTGTTTTTCTCTTTCCTCTTGTTTCACCAATGTTGTTTGTGGTGCTGAAAAGTGTATGTGAATATCAAAAGCCAGAACATGAAACTCGCTGAGCCTCACATGCTGGTAATTGTATGTTTCCTATCCTTATGTGTGTCCAGGGGGGTGCATGTGAAGTTTTAAGTCGCTCACATTAACCCTGGTGAACCTCAGGCATGGGTAGAGTACCTAAAGGCTTGTTAACATGGGTGACATGTTGTGTATGTGCACAACCCAGACACACACAAATACACACATCACAGCATGGGTCGAAGCACTAAAAGGTGACCATAAAACTTGTGAAAGCTATAGCTTGATAGCTCGTCGCCTGTACAATAACCTTTAAATAGCGCTGGCAAGGAATCATTTGCTTCATAGAGCCATCTGTCCCATTTAGCAATTTCTTCCACAGGACGTGAGATTCTTTGTGTTCACAGGCTTTTACTTTAGTCCTACTGTATATGCGTCCACATTCACCAGGTCATCTCCTTTTTATCACTTATATGCCAAACCTAATTAGAATTCAAAGTGTGGCATGCATGCTGTAAGTTTGCTAAATTACATTTTCCTCCCTTCAGCAGCTGCCTTACCCTGTTGCAGAGCAGACAAAAAAAAACAGCTCCACTTGTTTTTCTCTCACTTTTTCATTCTTTTTTTTTTCTTTCTTACTTTTATTATCTGCCCCAACACATGTGTGTTCTCCAAAAGGGAGTTGGGAGTTGAAAAGTTGATATGGATAAATGAGGAAAGGAATAAAAATAATAGATAGGTGTCCACTGGAAGATGGAGAGATGGATAGAAGATGGGGAGTGAGGTGAAAAGTGAAATGGAAAGATGGATAGGGAGATGGATGCGTGATTAGGTGGTGGGGGGGTAGGGGTAAGGGTAGAGGTGGGAGCTTGTGGCATCTATAAATAGGTGAATGAATGGATGCATGGATGGTTGCTGACTGAATGAGAGGATGGATGGATGAATGGATGGTTAGAGAGATGAAAAGGTTTGAGGTAAGGAGAGACAGATGAATGAAAAAGATGAATGAATACAGAGCGGCTCTTTCTCTCCCTCTCTTGCTGCACCTCTACATTTTCTTTTGCTTTCCTGCAGCTCTCGCTATTCTCCCCCCGTTTTCAGTCTCTGTCTCGTTCTATCATTATTTCTCTCTCTCTCTTACTCTCTCTTTCTCTGTCTCTCTCTCTCTCTCGGTCTCTTATTCTGGCCAGATGAGTAATAGCCGCAGCGCTGTGGCTTGACTGATTAATGCACTCGAAAAGCCCAGGGAGGTGGAGCACAACAAACAGACGATGGAAGAAGAAAAAAAGTGAGTGAGGAGAACGATTGGAGGGAGAAGAATGAGAGAGAGAGAGAGTGAGAGAGAATGAGTAAGTTTGTGCAAGTGTGTGTGTGTGTGTGTGTGTGTGTGTACGTGAAAAATGTGTTGGAACCCCTGTGGGGCCATTTGGGATTTCTCTGGAGGAGGTACTGTTCCCCTCATCAGTGGAAGTGTTCTCTCTTTTCCAGTTTAGAACAATCATGCTCACTCACACTGTATGACCAATCAGCCACCAGTGGGATTCCTATAAGGCGAACGGATTGGTGAGACACACACACAAAAGAAAAAAAAAAGGGGGGGGTGGGGGGTAAAAACAGAGAAAAGGCTCAAGACAAAGTACAAAGGAAGTTAGTGTTAGTTCTCACTCTGAGGGGTAAGAAGGCATCGGAGGGCGTAAAATGACTGTCTCCATTCACCTTGTGTGTTACCTCTTCCCTGTGTTTCACTCTTTCTAACTTGGCCCTTCCCTCCATCCTCCATCTCATCTCTGGTAGCTCTAATGGCTTTCCTTTGTCTTTCTGTTCTCTGTCTCATGTTAATGATGCAGTAATGATGCATCACACAGAGAATCACCCCCCCCTACACACACACCACCTCCCACCCCCCCACCCCCGCTCCACCATTTATTGCTGTGTTTCTTTTCAAACTTACAAACAAGCCACTTTTCTTGTTCTTCAACATCAAAGGCTGGAATTAACTAAATTCTCAGGGTTAAACAAGCAATTAATAAGTTATGCTTGATATTAACATGTATGTTGGAACACGCCTGTTTTAAACATACCTGAATCTGACAGTTCAATAGTTTAAATGATTCAGTCTAAATCAAACCAAAGCTGCACACAGAATGATGCAAACTGAATAACGTAATAAGACATGATCAAAACTACCTTTTGAGGTTAAGAATGTGTATTTGCATATTAAAGTAACCCTGTAAAGCCTGAACCATTAAATCATTGACAGAAAATTCCAGTTCTTTGAAACTGGAGCCTTAATTGGTCCTCCTGAACAAGCAAAAAAATTCTTTCAAATATCAATTTCCATGTATGAGTTTAAATTATATATCATATTTGATACATTGGGTCTCAATGCTCAAATATTATTTTTGAACAAACAAAAGCATAATATAACACAAACATGTCTAATAAATTGGTAATTCCTTTTCAAAATTGGCAAAGTTCTGCCTCCTTCATCATTAATGACAATCTTGTAGTGTCACTGGAAAGGCCTCCGGTGAATGAATTCCTCCCCCCTTGTGGATTATCCATGTATTGCATGTATCTAATTGTACACATCAGGTTTGAAAACAAAAAATCTCACATTGATCATGTAGAGGGCTTCAGACCTCATGTATCAAATATGATATGTATGGCGTTATAGGGTTAAATTAATGCAAATTCTTCGTAACATTTTGTTGGACTGTCTTTAGCCTTTATTACAGCATGCATTTGCTATGGAATCATTTTGACCAGCATATGTCAAGTCAAAATATTTACTTCCATCATTTTTTGGACATATAACATTACTGATCCTAGACCTGACCAACTGAACCAACCCCAGATCATAACACTGCCCCCACAGGCTTGTACTGTAGGGATTAGGCATGATGGGTAATCATTTCATCATTTCATCCACTTTCTCACCCTGATGTGTCCATCACTCTGGATCAGAGTCGATCTGGACTCATTGAAGCACATGACCTTTTTCCACTGAGAATTACAGTCCATTCTTTATGCACTTTAGTGAATCTAAACCTTTTTTTTTTTTTTTTTTTAAAACATCGTTGATAAGTGGTTTTCTTAAGGCTATACAGCTGTTTTGTCCTAATCCTTTAAGTTCTCTTCACATTGTGCATGTTGGAAATGCCTTTGCTTTCACTTGTAAACATAGTTGAGAGTTTCTGATATTTTTTCTTTTATCATTTATTTTCACCAAACGTTTCATTTATCTGGAATCAATCATACAATCATTTATTCTCTCCATCAAACTCATGGTTGTTTAACCCATAAAGACCCAGTGCCACTTTTGTGACAGTTCCTTTTTTTTTTTTTTTTTCTCAATTTTTAATCTTTCTTAACTGATTTATCACCATTTATTCTCATATTATGCTTTGTATTTTACATGTTTAAGTATAAATCAGGAATTTCCCCATAGTTAATGTACTGATCATGTAGATGTGGAGGTGTCAAAAGTATTCACATTCATTACTCAGGTATAGATACAAGGGTTTAAAAAGACTTCTGTAGAAGTTGAAGTATCAACTCAAGCTTTTTATTCAAGTAAAAGTGTAAAAGAACTGGTTTCAAAACTACTTAAAGTATAAAAGTAAACGTAAGGGGGGAAAAAATGCCATTATAGTGCACCTATAGGCCTATAGTGCACTGTTCCACCTCCCCAAAAAAACATTTTTCTAAAGACCATAATGACTATAATGTTATATTAAAATGTTAATGTTGAAAAATGTGGGATGCACTAGGCTGCCTGTTTGAGCCGCATATATGCCCATTGAAAATGAATGCATTTTAATACAACGCAAATGTATTAAAGAACCATATATGTTTACTACTGAGCATTAACGTGTTTCATGGAGCGGAAGATATGATGACTAGTTGCCTATAAGGATTGTAATAGTGCTTCATACTAGGCTACATATGTCTGCTATGTCCTTGTTGGAGTGTGACGTGATTTGTGTCATGTGCAGTTGCAATGGATCACGTACAAACCAATAAGGTGTCAGAATGGTATATGTTTGTACTTATCATACAACCACAATCAAATTCATTCTATCCTGATGGTGTGATTTATCTGGATATTTTTTTTTTTTATTTGAATGATGACAAGCGGGAATAAAAACAGGCAGAAATGAAACAGAAGTAATGAGGCTATTTTTAAAATGTAAGGAGTAGAAAGTACAGATAATCGCGCAAAAATGTAAGGAGTAGAAGTAAAAAATAATTACTCCAGTAAAGTATACTGGATATATAACTAAATATCTACTTAAAGCTATACCGTATGATGTGGTATTTTTACACTTTTCTTTTGTCATCTTAAAATGCTCCGAATAAGTGTGTGTCAAACTAAAATGTAAAAGAAATCCACCAGGTATTGAAACTCAAAAATGTTTAATTCTCATATATTTCTAATAAAAGTCTGACCAATCATTTTAGTTGGTCCGAATGAAATAATTGGCCGAACCTGACTGAGCCTCCTGTCAATCATCCATTACGGCCATCCAGCATCCGATCCACTATCGCCGCCTCACATCCGATATGTGTCCCCCTGAATCTGACGCTTCACTCGCGCTGCTTCTCCTGTCACTGACCACAGTCTACTGTCTAGGATGTTTGGATAGAACTGACATGCACATGTGGAAGGGAAAAAACGGATTTATGAACAGAAACGACAACTGAGGGGGACAAACGGGAGTCTGATGAATGAAGGATGGAGATAAAAGTCCGGAAGTCAGCTGTACTGGACTGAACAGGTCTGCATAAAGCTCAGCTTTTATGACGGTGGGACTCATACAGGTACATGTACATGGTGTCACACAATGTAGGATTATGTGGATGATAAATGTATGGACTATGAAACCTCAAATGTCCACGGAAAATTCGCGGAGGCCGCGCGTTCACAGTGCGCGCGCCCATCCCCTGGGCACTGCAGTGAAGACACTGACCCAGTACTGCACAGACCAGGTCTACTGATGGAACAGGAGCCGCAGGCCCGCGGCAGGTGGATGATGCATCTGATTACTGAGGGAGGGGTACGCGGACACGCCAAACGGACTGGACATCCACCTCTGCTTCGTCCTCCGTTTCCATCGCGCATCAGATTAGAGGAGGAGAGAGGAGGAGGAGCCTCAGTGCTCAGGCAGAGGGAAGGGGGCGGGGCTTTGGAGGGAGGCGGGTTGTTCATGTTCAAACTTTTACTAAGTGCTGTGAGAAATGCCACATCGGTAGGTATAGCTTTAAGTAAGGTAACGAAGTATTTGCACTCCGTTACTTGACACCTCTGGGCAGATGTTCATAAAAGCTCAGATTAAAGTTGAGGGTTATGTTGCACACTTAATAATGGACCAGACTCCAAGTGTCGGTTCTTGCATTTAATCTGCGTCAGCCATTACTGTGTGTGTAGCTCTCTTGACTGGAGCAGCACCTTTTTAACCTTTGACCAGACCAAACTTATAATGTCCATGAAAAATAAATAAGACAAAACATAAATCTGCAGCTTATTGTACTCTTGTTACGACCAGATTCAGTACTAGTGCACATCTGCAGGACTGTCTTGGTAATATCCCAATGCTCGGATAGCAATTAGCTTAGCAATCGCTGATAGAAAACAACATCGGCTATTATGATTTTAACCAGGCATACCATCTTATTACACAGTGGAAATAACGTCCAATATTTACCATTTATGCCTTAAAATAATGCTTCATGTTCCTATGCTAGAATAAGTAAGTACTTTACCTGCACAATACACATAAATGCGGCGCATTAACATGAGTCAGCCATTACTGTGTGTGTAGTTCTCTTGACTAGCAGCACCTTGCAGCTGCGCTCACATCTGAGTATCTCCCCCTTGTGGCAAAACTAGGAACTACACTAGCACTGTAAATCTGTGTCTGGCACGCAGAATTTCTGAGTAAAATAATATACAACTATGAAATAATAACACATAGTTAGAACTAACAAATAATGAAATAACTTATATGTAGGGATGGCCTGTTTTCACCTTTTAACTATTTCCTAAGTATTTCTTGGTACTCCCACAGTTATTATATTGAAAACAGAAAACGGAAGAAAACATGACTTTTTTAGTAAAATATGTCATTAACTGAACATAAACTCAGTGTGGTCATCCACCATTGTCATTTATCCAACTCCATGGGTTTTAGTGGTGAATCTATGCTGTAGAAGATGACGGTGTTTCCACGTTTATTTCGGAGCCTCTGAACGAATGGGTTGTATCTGATGATCATGAAGAGATGATAAACTGCATTTTACACCAATTATTTACATGGATTGATAGGATTAGTGGATAAACAAGTATTAAGTGTTTTATAACAGTTGAGGATTTTGGTTGTTGGTGGATGTTTGGGTGTTTATGGGTTAAGAAATGAGAAGCATCCACTTACCCACTTCCCAGTCGTGCATGCCAGGCTGTGCATTATACATAATTATGTTTTCATTAGTGTATAATCAAACAAAAATGAGTATCGTTATGATTTCTTTACTTTAGTTCTAGCCATTTATATCTACAGATGGAGTTGGCCACCTGTCCTTGAATCCACCATGTTGTAACATCAAGTTGACAGCGCCTTGTCTATGTTTTGTTTTTTTTGTTTTTTTTTCCTTTTACAGCACTCAGGTTAATAATTGTGGGGTGAAAATTCCCTTACCCAAAGCCCTCTGAACACACAAAAAAACACTGGGTGTAATGAGGAATCTCCATGTTTTTGTGGGGTTTTCTGTCAGTCTCAAGCTACAAATTCACCATTAAATGGCACTAAATATCATACACTAATGGTTCTATGGCAACAAATACTTCTTCTTCTTCTTCTTCTTCTTCTTCTTCTTCTTCTTCTTCTTCTTCTTCTTCTTTTTATTTATTTTATTGTAGGATTACCAGTGTGGACCAGATTTAATAGTCCTTTAACTAAAAAGTCCTGAATGGACAAAACAAACAAATGTGTCACATGGGACTTCTTCTGTTTTTACTGCTAGATCATCACTAAATATTACACTGACCCTTCCCAAAAGCACTAATTTGTATAATGGATCAATGAAATCTCTAGTAAAATAATGAAAAAGTGGTTTGAGCTCATTCCCAAAGTAATTCTAGCCTCAGTGACATTGACATGCTGAAATATCGGTAACCACTGGCTGAAGACAGGCCAACACCTGCCCTGCACTGTTAAGCATGTAAATATGTCCCCTCCATTTGCAGCTGCAGTAACCACCAGCTAAGAATCACTATAATGGAGCAGCAAAGATACAAAGTCGTCCTGCTTGGAATCACTGAACACTGGGTATTTTAAAGCCATTCCATTAATCTGAATTCTACTCCACTGCTTACTGCCTGGAATAAGTTTTGATTTAATTTCTTGTAATAGCAGTTGAACTCTATGATAAATCAACTCACCTCTCATAAACTGCAGATATGTTTGATGACTCAGCATGATTAAGCATAAAGGTAGTAAACTTAGGTCCACTAGGGACTCATTTTGGCTCAGCTGCTTTTATGCCAATACTGGACTTGACTTTGAATGTCTGAGCGAAGTTTAAGTTCAGGGAGATGATATGCTGTAGCCTGAATCTAAATAAGCCTAAATAACAGTATATGCTTCCTAGGTGTATATTCAAGTAACTTGTAATAAATCTTTTTGTGATACACTTGGAGAACCGCTCGTGTAAGTAACACATTTTCTTCTTCTTCAAGGTTCTGGTGTTTGCCTGGGCTACATTAACTTGCTTGAAATAAAATACTGCAAAAATGTTCATGAGGTATTTTTTTAGAAGAGCTGATGAAGCAGCAAATCCCAGAGTTGGACAGTTTTATTGCTTCTTTGTGAGTCAAGCGATCTCATACATTATGGAGCATGTGATCTAATTTTTTAAGATGTGATTTGCTTCATCTGGATAAACGGGGGCAAAGATTCTTGTTGTCAGTCACAACAAAGAAGTAATATTGATAGTAGCATTGACTTTGTATAGAAATGAATGAATGAATGAATGAATGATTTATTTTAGACATAAAAAGAACATTACAACCACCAACAAAAGCAAATGCCCAAAGCAAATGATCAATATAAGACAACCAAAAAAAGAGAAAAAATGGAAAAAAGAAATTCATACTGTTACACAGAATAAATACTTAATACAATTTTACTGTTATTTACACATCCACAAAGGAGATGGAAGAAGTAACCACTTATTTAATCCCACACCTTTATTATAATACAAAAAATGAACTCTATCTATCTATCTATCTATCTATCTATCTATCTATCTAGAAAGAGAGAGAGAGAGAGAGAGAGAGAGAGAGAGAGAGAGATAATATGACAGAGAGTTCAGTTCATAGAATTGGAGAAGAAGTTGAAAAATGTAACACTGTAGAGTCAGTGGGCTTTTTGGAGTGCTGTATTACACTTTCAGACACGTCTGTACTGGCTTCATTTAAGAGACTTGAATCTAGGGTGTACTCTACTGTATGTGAAATGAACAATCCTTGGAAAGTTTCCTGTCTGACTTCTTGGAGAAGTGTTTCTTCTGTAATGTGCCTGCAGTGAAAATACAACAGCCTAATGTTAAATTGTTTGTTAATTCATAATTTTAAGACAATAGAGAGAATAGAATATAGGAGAAGGACAATGTAAGACAGAACTGTTCACATGGTGTGGACAGATGCAAGGGAAGAATAAAAATGCAGAACTTTACAAAATGCCGTCTTAACAAGAATAGTATTACAAGTGAACAGATGACTACATTTAGAGGTGAATTTCATTTTCTGATTGTGGTTAAAAAAAAAAAAAAATCACTCACTCTTCCTTTGTTTTTCTAGTAGAAGTGACTGAGCTCATTTGTAGCTTCACAGTGATATCTCACTTTGAGGCAAGGAGTGATGGATTAAAATGTAGAAGAGTCAGGACACGTCAAATCTGTAATGTAGCTTTATGTAATAGCAAAGTTATCTGGATTTCTTAAAGGGAAGCAGGAAGTGCATGGGTGCATCTGTTCTAGAGAAAAAAAAAAAAAAATTCTCGTCTTGTCTTCAGAGCAGAGATCCGGTTACCTTTCATTGCTCCCCAACACTGAAGAAAAAGACTGGCTCCTCACAAAGTGACAGAGAGTTGAGTTTACTTTTCTTTTGCGGCCTCATTTTTCTTTATTCTTCTATATCATCGATCTCACACTCCTCCTCCACCCCACCCCACCTCTCTCTTTCACCCTCTTTCATCAGCAGAGTCTTTTTTATATGCGATGGTTTCACACAGAGCTACCTTTAACTGTTAACCTTCATTCTCCAACTCCAACGATCCATCATCACTCTGGATTTTGTACGCATAGAGAATAACTGTGTACAGTATACTGTTTCAAAGGGTGTTGCGTTATTATTGACCACTTGGTGGCACTGTGGGATTTGTGATTACAGGAGAGAGACATCTCAGTCTTTGTTATTTTTCTTTTTACTTTTTTTTAGTAGTTTTAACGATAAGGTACAAATTTATTAGAAGGTGTGAGAGGAACAAGAAAAGCAAAGGGGGTTAAGAAGACAATAAAAATGAGGTGGTGTGAGAAAGAATGGAGAGTAGGGGAATGGGAGCTCTGACAAGCCCAAAGAGCACAGAACAGGGGAACATCCAGACTTTCTTCCAACAGCCTCATACCTAAGCCTCCAGAACAAGAAACACTGAAACCTGGGGTAATATAACGTAACAACAGCACATAACTATGAGCACCCGCTCTCAAAATGCCAAGTCTCTAATAAGAGCATGCACTAAAGCTCCTTTTTATGACAAATATGGCAGATATTCAGACGTGGTACCCTGCAATTAGATGTCATTCCCTCTGTGTCTCAATTCCAAAGAGATGAAAATGGTGATAATGATGCACCATTAACACTTATCTCATGCGTGATCAGCGAGCATGATTTCATGTAAAAAGGTTAAAAATAAACCTTTTCTTTTTTTTTTTTTTCTTTGCCTGTATTTATCTATAGGATATTAAGCAAGGGTTCAAATTTAAACTGCAGCTCATACTGGGATGCATTTACATCCATCAACACATGCAGCTACAGTGTTTGTTAACAATTACAAGATATTTGGGAGGAGCAGAGAACTTCACTTAGCAGCAGATGCAGCAGCTTTCACTGGTAAATTAGCAATTTATTAGACTGCTACTCTTGGGCAAAGAGAGGGGGGAGATTTGTGTTTTAGGTATTCAGTAGGTCACTTTGATGTACTTTACATCATTCAGAAGGAAAAGAAAATAAAAAGGAGAAAAGTTGTGATACAGACTCAGATTTATTGACATGCATGACCATAGAAAGGTCATAAGTTTCACTTTGAGCCAAAGCACACGCAAAACCAATGCAATTCTGAAAGGAGGGTTTCTATTATTTAGTGCAAAGGGACACACAGGAGCCGTACATTTTTTCATCAGTGTCAAATAAGCCTCATACACTAATATTTTGTAGGAACACTTATACCTGTGATTATGGCACACATTAACCATGGTGTCATTTCACTAAACTTATGCAATGTCATATTATTTATATTATATATATATATATATATATATATATATATATATATATATATATATATATATATTATTTCCATCATTTTACGGACACATAGCATTGTGAACCTAAACCTGACCAACAGAAGTAACATCAGATCATAACACTGCCCCCACAAGCTTGTACTATAGGCACTAGGCATGATGGGTAATCACTTCATCCACCTCTCTTCTAGTCTTTTTGCACCCATCACTCTGGTACAGGGTCAGTCTGAACTCATCAGACTACATGACCTTTTTAAATTGAAACAGTCCAGTCTTTATGTTCTTTATTGAACTGATGGTTGTTGAAGGAATGAGAAGCTACTCACTGCATCTGTTATGGTTAGAGAATTTGTCCCAGATTTCGTTCAAATTTCATAGATTTACCGTATGATATTAATGATATCAAGTGGTAAACTTACACATTGCAGTCAACTGAATGCCCACCAATCTTCCCCTAAAATTCTGGGCTTTTAAGCTAAGACGATATTAACTGGTTCACACTCAAACATTGTATTTGAGAGTCATGCAACTTACCACTCAACACCTGTTGTAAAACAGGAAAAAGGATGAAGAAAAAGATGAAGTCCGTTCAGGGCAACTGTACAAACATGGTGAAGCAGCGTGACTCTGTGAATGGTAACCTTCACCCTCTGTAGATGCAGACTCATTCAACAACAAAAGTATTTAAGCATTTCCTTGAACTTAATTAGACACCCACTATTGGCATTGTTAATGGAGAAGTTAAGTTAAAAATTAAATACGATGAAGATAATAAGTAGTTTTGTGGATTTAGCTGCCTTGGTGGAGGTTTGCATGCATGGACTGCTCTCTAGTTTATCCATTTTTACCCCACCCCCCCAAAGGGGAGGCAAGGGGTATTGTTTTTGGTTTGGTTTGTTTGTTTGTTAACATTTTAGCAGCAAAACTATTGGTTTATATTCATACCATATTAGGTTTATAGATTGCCAGTGACCCAGAATAGAACTGATTACATTTTGATAACAGTAGGTCAAAGTTCAATTTTTTTTAATGAATTTTTAAAATCTTTTTTTTCCCTCCCCCATTTACTTTTAATGGACAAGCTTTCACATCTGCAGCAGCAAAACTATTGGTTGAATTCATACCAAATTGGGTTCAAAAAATTTACAGTGACCCAGAAAAGATGTCATTACATTTTAGGAAAAGTAAGTCAAAGCTTAAATTTTTTTTATGAATTTTTCTAATCTTTTTTTTTTTTCTTTCCCCATTTACTTATAAAGGGCAAAATTTCAAAAGTCTATAAAAAACATCAGTTTTGTTTCAATGTACTTCAAACTTGGCACGTACATAGAGACAATTGATATGCTGACATCATCACATGCATAGACATGATGACATCAGCTGGATAGATGCTAAAATAAGCTACAATACATGTAAGGTTTGTTGTGTCTGGCACCACTTGTTTAAAACATCATTTTGTTTTGCTTTTAAGAAGGTATTGTAACACCACCAACAAAAAGAGGTCTGACAGCTAAAATAGAGAGAGGAAAACAAAATCAAACTCCAGTGATCCTGTAATCAGCATATACTAATCAGTATGGTTTGTCATTGTTTTTGGATAGCATTGGCTCAACAAGCTGTGAGGACATTACAGGCTATCAACAACAAAACAAATGTAATGTTGTCACCCAGATGGGCAGCAGACAACTTAAAAACATACACTGAGCTAAATGCTGTTACAAGAAAGACACCACAACAAGATAAAACACAAGTGTGTGGGCACGAACTTGACCAACTGAGAAGGAGGAGGATGGTACAAGGACTTTGCTGACTCAAGACAAAAAGTTATGTACTGTAGCTTGTAGATTAATGATTGAAGATTCACAATGACTAAACCCACCAACTCGCTCTCACTTCTCACTGCAGAGGACAGCTTGAACTTTATTGTGCTTATTAAACTAATATCTTCTACTGGCAGACAACTGATAAAACTGTCAGGTTTGGTAAAAAAAAAAATGCAAAGGATCTTTTTTTAGCATATTTAGGAAAATTATGTGTATTATGTTTTTTTTATACACGCAACACAATAGAGAAGAAAAAGTAGCAATGTATGGACTCCTCATCCACAGTGTGTTAATGGAAATTGATTTGCAATAAACTGGTTATTCATAGATTTAAAACAAATGTACAGTTGCAGCAATGGAAAACATTTATCCAATAAGGGCTGCAAGGAAATGCACTTCACACTGCAGACAGATAATGACCCGAAACTTTTGAAGGAAAAGAAATGGGATGTTCTACAGTGGCCAAGTCAGTCCCCTCATCTCAACCCAATAGAGTATGATTTTCAGGTACTGAAGGCTACACTGAAGGCAGATAGACCCACAAACAAGCAACCGAAGGTAGCTGTTGTAAAGGCCTGGCAAAAGATCTCTTGAAGGAAACTCAATGTTTAGTGATGTCCATGGGTGCCAGACTTCATTTTCCTACGAGTAAAAACAATTCTCCTATTTATAATGATCTTAGTTTGTCAGTTACTTCTGAGCTTCTGAAAATTAAGGAGTTTGGTTTACAATGGTTTGGATTCTTAAACAGTTAATGTAATATTTTTGTTAAACCCCTTAAATTAAAGGTAGAGTAGGAGATGTGTTTTTGGAGCATTTTTTACTATATTGCTTAAAATCCCCTTCACAGCTTGATTGCAACCAATTAATTAAATGCTCTAACACAAAAATAAAAAAAAATTTAGTCATCTGTGGAACGGACAGGACTGGAAAAAACACCATCCAATCATTTTAACCAGCCCATCAAAATGATTGAACGGTGATATGTCTATCAAACTCAAATGCTATTTTTCCCTCCCCCCTCTGCATGAACCCGTCTTCGTGCACAAATTGCTCATTCTCAGAGGCTTGGAGCACTTAAACAGGAAGCCAGAGCTAGTTATATTAGGATGTAAAGTTCGCTGGCAAACTGTTTTGTCACTAACATAAATCACAAGGGAATGTAACATTTGACAGCTAGGTATGAATTGAGGTTGTTCTGCCGATAAACATGATACTGAAATGAACAGATTACAGCGTTCAAAGCAAACCTTAGTGGGCTGCTAGCCTGACATCAGTTTTACAGCAATCAGCTGTTCTTACTAGCCTGAGATTATTTAAAACACGTATCAAAACAACAAGTGAAAAGTCCAACTTCTAATCTAATATACTGATATACAGACCTGAAATCAGAGGTACGCACAGATCCGTGGTGGGGGAGATCATAAGAGTGGGGGGGGTGTAGGAGGAGAATGAATGAGGTACGCATGGATCCACGGACCATGGGGGGCGGGGGCAAATTGATACTGTGCAGCACTCGTGAGCCATCGGAAACAAGCATTGGGCATTCCGGTACTCTGGAGGTGTGGCTTCAGAGGGGAAGTCTGAAGAAAGGGGTTTGGACTTTTGAATTGTGTATTTTGCTGTAAAATATAGCTTGCTCGAACCATTTTTCCAGGATCTCCCACCCTACCTTTAAAGCTGAAAGTCAACACATTAATCCCATCTTGAATGTTTCATTTCATATTCACTGTGTTGGTGTACAGTATAGTGTCCCAATGTGTATGGACCTGACTGTAATTTTGGTGTTAGACTCCTGCAACTAATCCACGCTAGAGATGCAATAAAAAAAACACTTTTTGAAAGACACTTTGCACTTCAACCTACATGGCTGATCTGTGATGTGATTATTTTTGATTTAAGATACATTAACAATGACCCAATTCACAGCCACATTTAGCATGTTTCACTGCCAGCAGAACCCATCTAATTTATCCCCTCAATATACACAAATTACATATAAAACACTGATGAATCACATTAGGGCAACGTACGCCAGGGCATTAATCATGTATTGGGCAATCACAGATAATTTATGGCTTCTCCTGTGTTTCTAAATGATCTCTCTCCTGTCCCTGATTGATCCATTATTTGCTTGTAAGCAGAAACATGTTTCCCACATCAATCAGGTGATTAATCGCAAATAATTGCTTTGACAGCTGAACATAATATACTGTGTGTGAGGGGTTATAGTAGAGAAAGGAGGGAGACTGATATTTTACTAGCTCACCAACACACAGCCTCATATATGGAGCTATCACACATTTTTCCCACTTTAAAATTCATTCAGTGTCTGTATTTATTTCTATAAACAGAAGCTATACTTTGTAATAACAGCTGAGTACAATGTACAATGTGAAAGTCATTATTTATAGCTGCTACAGTCAGAGTCCTATTGTTAAAATTTGGAATCTTCCTCAGCTGCAGTATATGAAGCATTTTAGAATGTATAATGTTTCTGTTTTTATGGTCCACAGATTTAGTGCTGGTCAGTTTGTCATTAACCTTGCTCAAACTTACAGCAGATGATTTGGAAGAAAAAAATAAACAAAAAAACCCCACAAATGCACAGTACATGTGCACAGGGCAATTGGTGCCTGCCTTGGTAAACAAACAATAAAAACAACAACCTAAACAAACAGTAGTTTTGGTGCCTAAAAAAACTTGTGTTTGCAATAAAAAAAAAACCAAAAAAAACATACCACTCACAGACTCAAATGCATGTGTGCATGTGCATCATTCTGGTTATATCAGTAGGCTATTTTGGTGCATGTAATGGTGGTAAGCAGCATGCATAGCAAAAATCACACCAACAAGGTTAACACCTAGTAAACATGTAGCAATTACCCAGGAAAGAGCCATTTTTATCTATTTATATTTCCCTCAGATGCTGATGGAAACCAAAATAGGGATAAAATGAGACTGATTTTTTGAGTTTTGGTACTTTGGAGATGATGGTATATGTTGTAAGTGTAAACATGCAGTTTCATGAGAATAAATGTTTGCAAAAATACCTTTAAAGTAGCAGAAATGGACGGACAAAAAACCAAAACAAATAGAAGTGTTTCTACATATTTGAGATGAGTCGTATAATCATTTCTTATTGTTAAATGTCACACTGAAGCTGTACTAGGACATTAACACTTAAAAAAAAAAAATCCCCACCTGGATTTAACTCAGTTTTTACTGCATTACTGCAGTGATGAATAGGTTTCTTTAACACTGAGTGATGCGGTTAGTAGCTTTTCATTTCTTAAATAACCATCAGCTTGATAGAAACCATAAAGACCAGACTGTGTTTCTATAGAAAAAGGTTATGTGGTCTGATGAGTCCAGACTGACGCAGTTCCAGAGTGAAACAGGGTACATCAGGTTGAAAAGAGAGGGCGATGAAGTGATCAAGCCTGTGGGGACAATGTTATGATCTGGGGTTGCTTCAGTTGGTTAGGTCCAGGTAAGGCAACATTATGTGTCCATAAAATTTTGATGTTACATTCCATACATTTCTTGAAACAATTCCACTCCAAATGCATGCTATAACCAAAGTGGGATGATGAAATATCAAGGGGTGGGATTTTTTATTTTTTTTTATTTTTTTTATCTAGGTTTTAACCTTTTGAGGTCAACATTATTATGGATGTAGATCTGTTGACAGACTTCTGCCAGCATATTCAATATTCTATCCGTTCAATCAGCAACTTCACCACTAGATATCACTAAATATCACACAGTGAACTTCTAATGAAATTATATCAGATATATTATATGTTTACAATTTCTTTCTTAAGTTTCATGTATAGTATTGAGACATTAATTAATGTTTAAATGTACCAAAAGTAGGAGAAAAGTGTTAATAGCCATGGAAATTTTCATTCCTCAGTATTGAGATTTCTCTTCCTCTTCGTCCTTCCTCCCATGGTTGTAGTACCTGTGCACATTATTTCTCTTGCCTTCCCCTTTCTTGCTCTTTTTCCCCTCCAACATTGTATTTGATTTAATTCCTAAGTGCCACCACAAACACAAGCTATCATCATCCCTCTTCTCCACAGGTTTTTTTCTTCATCTCTCTGCTTCTTCCCTACACTTGCATCCCCTCCTTTTCTTTCTTTCTCCAATCCATTCATGTCTGCCTGGCAATTACCACCTGCATTCCTCCTCTCCATTGATTTTCTCCAGTCCTTCTGTTCATCTCTTCCCTCTCCCATTCCCCAGTTTTGCACTCTCATACATCCTCGCTCCCATCTCTGTACCCAACTTTCGCCAGGCTTTCCCTTTCCTTTATCTGTCTGTGAAGTGTGTATGAACATTACCCACCTCTGTTGCCTTTACTTCCCATCTCCTGTTCTGTTTCCTTCCTTCATTATTTTCTCCATTTCTACTCCTTCCTTTGCCACCCCTACCCATCTACCCGCTGAGCCCCACCCTCCCTACCCCATGTCTGCTGCGAGGTCTCCATAGACATTAGCTGTCTCCATTCTGCCTGACTGAGCTAAATTATTCCACAATAAGTCACTGGGCTAATTCACTGGCATAATCACCTCATGCATTTGAAATTTAAATGATTTCATGAGCGCCCGCACCGCTTCCTCATTAAAAAATCCCTCTCAAGACTCAAACAAGCAGGTAGAGGTGCAAAGGAAGGCGCCACACAGCTTTCACCTGTGGGTTGCATTTTTTTGTGACGCCGTGATGTATTAAGTCTTGAGAGCTGCGAGCGCGTTGGTTCGTGTTCGTGCTTATTTTCTGTCGGGCCAGCAGAGGAGATGTTTTTTTTTGGAGCTGACAAGCATGTGTATTCCCAGAATCAGTGTCCCAGCTCACTCTCTGATCAATACACTTCCTGATTAACTGGAATTGGCTTAAGCATGCTTGACTTCTGACCTTCAAGGTCAAAGCGCGGCTGCATTATGAAGCCGCCCTTCCGTGTAGCTGACACCCCAGAGGCCTCCTGGTGACAGCTTGACTGGATGTAGACTCATGGGAAGGTGTTGCATTGATTGGTATGTCGAAGTGGCGACAAGCACCCTGAAAGGAGGAGACTGACACACACACACAAATGCAGTCCCAGACACATATAAGGAAGTTGTTGATAAATGTATATATGACAGGCAAAAATTGTATGCTTGATGGAATAAAATCACAGAGGAGCAGAGAAGCGGATGTTGATATCAATTTAGCAGCTGTGTCATTATTTCTATGGAAGAGGTCAATGAGGAGAGGTGCACACAACCAAGAAATATTAAAAAACAGCCACGTTTACATACCCACAGACACATTCCCATTTGCACACATTTACAGACTGTCTAAAGCCAAACCATTAGCCTGACCAGACGTCTACTTTTTTGTAGCGGGGTGTATGGGGTGAGGGAGTGGGTTATCAAATTTTTCAACAGCAACCAGAGAGTCAGAGAGCATGAAGGCATCAGAAATGGTTTAATGGGCTGAGTTGAGGTTGGGACACACTGCCTCTGGCTCTGCGCTGATACTGCAGTTAACCCAAAAATTTCTTTTAATGCTGTAAATAAAATAATCCTATTAACGTCTCTTTTTACTTGGAAGGAAAATGGCTGCCGTGTGGATGTAGTAGAACTACTGAGCTCCAGGAATCCTAAGTAATCTTAACTGCATCAGAAAAATAAGTCAGCATCCACTCTATCTAAATGAGTTATTTAACACCTGAAGAAACAAGGATTTTAGGTGTATAACTATTTTTTGGACTTGGTGGTGACATATGTGGACATTTCTGGACAGTGTCACAAACAGCTGGAAGTGGACTCTGCAAAGTTAAGACCAAGTTCTATCCATATATTCATTCAAGAAAAACTTAAAAGGCAACAATGGCCACAAAGAATTTGGATGAATATATGGAGGACATTAAGAAATCTTTAGATTTTATGTCCCAGGAAATATCCAAAGTGGCTAACCAACAAAGAGGCCTAAAGGAACTACTGGAAGAAGTCAGACAATTAAAGACACTACTCAAAATGAAGGACAAGAGAATTGAACAACTGGATCCAAGAACAGATGACTTGGAAGTGTATTCACAAGTGGATGACCTGCTGATAACAGGGCTTGAAGTACACCGGACCTATGCACAGGCCGCAACTGGTGACGGGAGATGAAAACCTGCAAAACCCTGCTTCAAATCCTGACTTTTCAAATTTTATTAATGTAAGAATAATGGATTGGATTTATGTAGCACTTTTCTTTTGTCTGAACTCAAAGCACTTATATAGTACATTTTAGGGTTGGGAATTATATGCCACGTTTCCACTACATGGTACCAGCTCGGCTTGACTCGACTCGACCTTTTTGCGTTTCCATTACAAAACAGGACCTGGAATCTGGTACCCGGTACTAGTTTTTTGGAATCACCTCCACCGATGTTCCAAGATGGGGGATCAGATACTAAAACGTGACGTGTAAACACTGCAGACCACTGATTGGTCAGAGAGTCGTCTCTGTGACCCGCCGTTTTACAAAAAACAGATGCGGAAGTTGACAGTAAATGTAGTGGTAGGTTTAATCCACATGATGACAGCCCACAAAACTACACCATTCACTCAGGAGATTCAGTCTTTGATGGCCAACGTAAAAATTCAGCATGAGCTTGACAAGACAACATGCAATGAGCGAGTTTATCAGTGACTTTCTGAGCAGACGACAAGGAAGTAACACACTGCACGCAGCGTCATAGCAACACATTGCTAGGACGTCTAGGTACTGTAAAATCGGTAGTATCCTGTAATGGAAACGGTCTCCAGGAATAGTATCTGGTATCCAAGTCGAGTCAAGTCAAGTCGAGTCAGGCCAGTTCCACGTAGTGGAAATGCAGCATTAGTTGTAAGGCCCATACGATACACATCTCGATACAGCGTCTCTGAGCTGATATATTAAAGATACGAGTGCGGCACGAAATGATGCGATACAATACGATTGTCACCCAAATCATGATACAGAGCAAGTAAGCACATTCTGATTCAACACATTCATTCTGGTAAAAAAAAAAAAAAAAAAAAGCAGTACAATTCAATGAGCTTGATTATTTATTTATCATATAAAACCATGACTTATCACAAAGTGGATTTAGTTCAGTTTCAGAACATGCACCCCACATACAGTCAGGTGAAAAAGTTACGACTTTGTTTCCAAAGTCGTTTCTCTGCATGTTTCTCACACTCAATTTCTTGTTCCCTCAACGAATCCATTTGTAATGTGATGTATTTGTAATGTAGGTAATACAGAAAAAAGGTTCTGTCACTTTAAGAGACCCCTGCACAAGGATGCACTGTTAGGTATGTATGTCACTGTTTAGGGAGGTATCTCTGGTATATATGGCAGTATTCAGTGCAGTTGATAAAGTAAAAATAAGTAAAAAGTACATGTTAAAACTGCAGGAGACTTTCGTCACCAAGTTTTCATCAAATCTGTTAATCCCCAGGCGTAGCCTAAGTATCACAAATTCGTAAGTCTTTCTGTGATTACTCACCAGAATCTCTTCCCTCACGGTGAACAATTTCGAAGTGTACTCCACCATAAACAAACCATTTGTTTACAAACAGAGCTGGTAGGTAACTTGGGCATCTTCGGAATTTTGGCGCGACGTGTGTTATGGGAAGTGGAGGTTCATGCACCCGCCTGGCAGCGACAGCGGCAGTGCAACCATATGATATCATATGACTGCAACAAACATGACGTGGAAATGGCTGAAACATGAAAACGGCTGGAGGGAAGCGGAGCTCCAGCCGTTTCTGCGTCGTGTATGTTACAGCTGCCACTACGTGACACTTAGGCTATGTCTGGGGTTTTACAGATTTGATGAAAAATTGGTGACGAAAGTCTCCCGCGGCTTTAAGAAACCACACGCCCTCACCTCCCTTCAAAGTCTGTCAGATTCAGATACAGACATTACAGTATTCATCCGTGGCGCTCGTGCCACAGTGCATCGGTGGAGAGTGTTGTGTGCAGTGTACACATCCGCGACTCTGCGGCGCACATTAATGTGGGTCTGAAGAAAAGAAAAACTTTACCCACATAAATAGTTACACTTTTAAATGCAAGTAAAAATATATTCTATTGAACGCATCAAATTTTATTGATAGAAACATTCAATAACTGATGCTTTGCGACATCATTCCAAACTTTTCATTTACTCGGAGCTTCTCTATTGGTGCGGTCGAATCATGCACAGGCGTGTTGGCATATCGATACATATCAGATAATCTTCCCATCCCTAATATATATGAATGAATTAATTCATTCATTTTTATTATTGTGTCCTGCATAACAGCCCACACAGCCCTAAGGGCACAGCCCTTACCTGGGCTTATAAGACACCAACAATATAAACCAAAGACCAAATACCAGACAATAGGCACAATAGATATAAACAAGACAATGTACTGACCTATTTAAACAAACACATCTGTTATTTTTTTTCCAGGCTTTACAAACAAATAATACTAATTGATATACATTTGAATTAAACAACCATTTCATCTTGTCATCATCAGGGCTCCAGAACATGTCAGGATTTCAGATAAACATTTCATTAAACAAAGAGGCTCTCAGTTCATCTTACAGAGGACAATACAAAAGAGAATGTGATTCATTTTCACTTCCCCCAAATCAAGTATATAAATCATGCTTTCATTAATGTATCAATATAATCATTAGATATTTGTTACCTTAGAATGAGGTTTTTTCATATTAAGCAAGCAGAGTATTTTTAAGGCATAATACAACTGACAGTCACTGGGGTTGGCTCTAAAAAACCCAGCACCAAGAGACTTACACAAGAATTCTCTCTAAAAATAAGCCTTTATTGTTTCCTGGAGTCATTCTGGTCTCATATGTTTTATTTGGACCCTTTAATAAGTCATCTGGTGATCCATCTTGAAAATTTTCTTCCGCTAATTAGATTTTGATCGACAGGTCTGCATGACCGCATGCTTGCTTGAAGAGTTTTGGAGTTTTTTTTTTTTTTTTTTTTTTTTTCTTCCTGACAGACAGCTCCACTGTAGCTCTAGTTAATAGATGCCAGTAACATGGCTGTAAAATTACTTTGTTCAACAGTAATGGATGAAGTTTACTGAGTCAGTAAGCTAGTGTTTAACATTGTGGTCTCTGCTGGCTCCAAAAAGCCAATATAACAACAACCAAATTGCAAACTACTGGCTTCAGATCAGCAATTCAGATGGCATCAGGGCTCCTCTGTCAATTACACAGTCTATATCTACACATAGAAGGTGCTGTTGTTCATGTTGTGTCACTGCACTTATTCTGTATCTTAGACCAGACTTCCTCTGTTCCTTGTTCTTCTTTATAGTGGGTGGCCCTACCTTGTTGGTCCAATAATGGTCTCCTCAAGCTTCAAAGAGCTAACATGGCAATGGCCAAAACACCAACACCTACAACTTTTCAAAATCATATAGGAGGTCTACTTCTCATATACAGTCTATGAATAAAGTGCTTTAACATAATAAAGTGGCTATTGACACAGTACTGTGGCATGAAATATCGATTTGTCTATTACCACAGAGCCAATCAGCACCCTCGTTATGTCATGTCTAGACTGGTAACTTACATCCCGAAAAGTAGTATAACTTTCTTTTCTTTTCAAAAGATTTTCAAATGGGGGTGAGGGGTGGCAGCAGGCGCACGGCGCTGGCAGGTAAATCCGACATTGATATAAACCAGCCAGTGGGACAACGTTCAGAGTTCAGAATTCCACAGTACCACAGCACTCAATACACTGAACTGACACAGAACTGAGAAGTCACACAGCATACTGCTGCTTCTATCTAAGATAGCTTCTCCAGCCTCCAGCAAAAAGAACACCATAAAATGACATAAAGAGTATTTAGAACAATAATTCCTATTCTATACTATATACTATGACTAATTTGTTGTTTCCTCCATCAATTGTCCAAGTACTGTGGTAGCAAAATGCACAAAAGAATGCACTTAAGTCTATATCACCACAGCACTGTGGCAAGAAGAGGATAATGAGTTCATGGAACAGTATCCATGATTGGCGCTAGTACAAATGCTAACATTTGATCGGTCTGTGGCCATAGATAAACCAATATTTTTGTGCCACAGTACTGTGGCAGTAGCCATTGCCTTAACATAAACTACTATGTCTGAGTCTGGACCAGAGTTAATATCCCCATAACTGAGAGACCTCGACCAACCAAAACAAACACTGCCTCAGATAAGTGTCTTTTGCATCTTTCTTTCTGCAATGTTCAGCTTCACCACATTTCATTCATTGATTTTAGGAAGTGCTTAGTCCCTGAGAGGATGGCGGGGCTGCTGAAGCCTTTCATGGCCACCAACAGATGAAGGCGGGGGTACACCCTGAATGTGTTACCACTTCGTAAAGAGATGACCAACAATTCACTCTCACATTCACACGTGATATAGATTAAACAATTCACCTATGAAGGTGCATGTCTTTGGATGGTGGGAGGAGGCCAGAGTAGTTTGTGTGTGTATGTGTGTGTGTGTGTGTGTTTGTGTGCGTGTGTGTGTGTGTGTGTGTGTATGTATACGTGTGTGTGTGTGCTCCACAGTGTTTTACAGTTCTAACCCTTTCCCATTTATTATACTTAGCATCTACATTAAAAAGAGGTGTGTGTTTTCACAGGCTACAGACTGAAATATATTCATCCAGTCAGAGAAACAATAGTGAGTAGTTCATATTGTTCAAATGCATCAGGATCAATTATCCAGTGTTAATTCAAACAAAGGAATTCTGTAACCATGATTCTGTTTCATTTAAAGACGAAAACATCCCAATAAGCAGCCATCAGACATTCTCCACAGGTCATGAAGAATGAAACATAACTCACCTTGAATGTCTGACTTCCATGCCATCAGTGTGTTTTACAAAATAAAAGAGTAGCCTGCAAGGTCACTTTATTTTGACTAGAAGGTGATTTTCCTTTAATTTCTTGACCTGCATACATAATCTGCTCTCTGTTTATTTACTAGTTGACCAGATAATATAATTAGCAGTTAATAGCAATGTTGAAAAAAGTGGCTGTTACCTCGCTTTATTTCCCGCTGTTGGGACTGGTTGCATTCTGCCTGACACTGTCCAGCACTTGTGTTATGCATGACAAATGGGCTCATAGTTTCTTTAAATTAATCACCTTGTGTATGTGTTTGCGGTTATCTTAGCAGCACACATCCCTTTATCCTTCAAACTAACTATTAAACAACAGAGTAGAGGATATTGCATAAACTGTCAGTGCTGAAACATTTCGAATTATAATGCAGTTACAACGACTGTCTGTGGAGAGTTGCATTTTTTTCCTAGATTATACTTTACTCACCTCTAGTAAATTTAATTATAATACTTTAATTAAATTACTGCTGTAATTCTGCTGTATCACATCACATTGCAATTAAAAACACATTAGTTAAAATCAGTCCATAAACTGTTCGATGACAGGAATAAACAGTTGGGGAAGTGAGTTGTAACAGACTGATATGCACAGATGTGTGTCTGGATATTTGACAGCAGCCTGGTGTTGGTTATGCATGATTTAATTGTGCTACCCACAATGCAGTGTGGTGTGTGATAGCAGAGGGCTTTCAAATTAGACAAGCAGGAGTGCATTTACAGTATCTGCCCTGCTGCCTTTGGAGCACTGAAGGGATTTAATCAGCAGAAAGAAAAGGCTCTTAGAACGGTAGTGTCAGTTTCAGATGACACACTGGTTAGAATCTGAACTATTGGTCGGTACACGTCACATACAGGAACTGTAATGACATATTTTTAAGGCCACCTGAACTCAAATCATCAATTTTTCCAGCTGTTCATCTGCTGTGAACCTTAATTTAGCATATAGTTATGTAAGAATTCACTCTAAAGTATAAATGATTGAAATTAAGATGATGATGATGATGATAATGATGATGAAAATGAGCACAATTTAACATAGCTTATTTATATTCGACAGGTTGATTCTGACACTTTTAATTAACTCTAGAAGCCAGCAACAAAGGGAAGTTTACATTTAATGCGAATATTCAACACATAGGGCGGTTTTTAAATTGCATAAATATGATTTCCTTCTCTGAAAACATTATAGTGAACTCAATGAAATTATTAAATCATCAATCTGTGACATTTCAGAAAACAGAAAACTAGTGCTGCAACATCAGTGTAATGCCACTACAGTCAAGGCATGTGCAAGTAAGGGACAAGTGTTACTGTTTTTAATGGTTTCTAGATCTTTGCAGACTTTAAGCTGAGAACTGTAACCAAAAAACAATAGATCAAATGTAGTTCAAGCTAGTATGTTAGTGTACAATTGTTTATATTAGGCTTTTCAAGTTGTCAGTTCAGAATTTAAAGAAGAAGTTTGGCAATTCAAATGTGGGCTCTAACTCTAACATTTATTCAAGGAAACAAGCCCATTAGTCAGAGATAATATGTTTGAAAAGTCAATCACAACCAGAAAGATTCTACTTATTTTTTTATCTGACCTACATTTCCAAACAACAACAAATAGCAGAAATTAATGAATAAATAAATAAATAAAGTTCCCTACCAGTTCAACCAGTGTAGCAAAAATAACTCTTCAGTTGAGGAAATTAATTCATACTGTATATTATAGCATGTATATTATGTATTTTACCCAACTTTTTACCCACATTATATAACTGATCATTTTTCATCCATCCATCCATTCATCCATCCATCCATCCATCCATTTCCTGCACCACCTAGTCCTCATGAGGGTCACTGGGTGGGTGCCGGTGCCTATATTGTCCACCAACAGGATGGTGGGGTACACTCTGGATGTGTTGCCAGTTGACATATACAGATGAACAACCATTCACTCTCACATTTATACCTATACGTGATTTAGATTGACCAGTCAACCTATTAAAGTCTCTTTGGACAGTGGGAGGAAGCAGGAGTACCTGGACAGAACAGACACAGGGAGATAATGCACACTCCACTCCATACAGTGTATAGAAATAATACTGTTATGTTAAAACCTGTTAAGCCCAGGGCCATTTGTTTCCAGTGGGAATCATGTCAAATTAACACAAAACAATGCATTAGTAAAGAAACCATACTTGTACTATTGGATCTGCTTACTGTTAGCAAAGATTATGTCACTGGTCTGTTGTTTTTTATTGTAGAAATTTGCCAATTTAAGTGCAAGTCTGGCAATTGGTTTTGTTCATGTTTTAGCTGACATTCTTCTAGACACATGGATGTATAGAATGTGTAAATTGCTATAAGTGTCATGTAGTATTACCATGGTAACATAGACGTAACTGTGGCTGCATCAGACTGCGCTTAAGAGACATAATTAAGAAAATGAGACAATATACAGAGTAGATTCAACATTAAAATGTTAAATGAAGGGAGGAACATAATGAGTTGCAATTCTATAACCAGGATATATCTTTAAATAGAATCCTCAACAAAGCAGACCAGAAAAAACATCAGAAAAGAGCTGTACTTCAGAACACATTTGAGAATAAAAAATGACTTCTCATATGACAACAGTCACTTTACTTCATAAATCCTTTCAAAGCTCACTATAATGTTCATAGAAAACCTCAGAGACTTTGGCTGAAGGTGTGCACGAATGTCAAAGACTTGAGCTTTTTCTTTTGGGAAAGTGGCACCAGTTTTCTGGACATCTGAGTGACAGCTTGCATCAGAGGAACTGCCATTCCAACCATTTTATGTCAAGACTAAAAGGCAGTTGTTTCATGCCTTAAACCATTACACCATGACTAACAGCGGCGGTTTTGCACTTAACCCATTTTGTGCACTGAGGTAGCATAAAGAAAACCAACTTTTAGAAACATTAGGCTATTCATAACTGAATGAGCTCATACCAAGGTACAGTTCAGAAAAGTATACTTCTTATTTTTTCTTTCCAATACAGTTTTGATGTATGAGTTTGAGTCAGATTATATTATGTCTGTGGAAAAGTGATCTTATTTTTCTATCACTGATGTGATGAAATAACACATCAGTTAAGATGTAATAGCCACATGCAGACAAGAACACCAGCACACTGATAGGAGGAGCAAAATTACCAAATCCCCTATATGCTTACTGACAAAGGGAGGCAGTCAAGGGAAACTCAAAAACAGAGGAAACAACAGGAAACCAACAAACACGTCGACTCACTGGCATGCACCAGTCAGCAGCGAAGCTTGCTGAAACTGAGTGACATGTGTTTACCTTCTTTGTTCTCTCCTCGATACTCAAATTGCTCCATGGATGGAAACGGTAAGAGCTCCCCAAAGCACAGGAGTTGAATATGTGCATTTTTATTTTCCATAACCATCACTCCTGACAGGCAGAAACACACCTATTTTAAAAGACTTTTTTTTTTTTTTTTTTTGGGGAGAGGTCGTGTCAATTTTTGCCCACCTTGTTGCATTTCATAAACAAAAGACAGATGTAAAATTCAAAACATGCAAAACCAAAAAAAGGAGAAGTTCTTGTGCTGCACTTGTTGCTTGTTAAGCTCTCAACTCAAACATTCATTAAATATGATTCTCACTTCATTTGAGACGTGGGGCTTTCTTTGTGAAAAAACATAAATAAAACTTTACAAGTGATTACATCACCTGTGACTCTGCAGAGAAACTTTCAGCTGCCAACTATTCTTGCCCAATCATAAGCAACCTTGATGAACTTTCATTAGGTGAAACACTAACTGAGGGGCGTCGGAAGTTATCAAGAAGTGTTGTGGGCATGGTTATCGAGGAATTTTGATTTGAAAGCGACTTAAGTCCCCGAGAGAAGAGGAGAGGGGGATAAGAGGAGGAGGAGAGAAGGATGAGAGGAACAGACTGATTCGTGAAACCCTACAGCAGCCCTCAAGCTAAAATCCATAACTGTGCTGTGCTCTATGGTGGGCTGTCATAGCTCTGCAGTCATTCACTCATCCAGTCCCAGACATTCATGCATGCATGGCCACTCGTTATAGTATATATACTACACCCACATGATGAGATGAGACAGCACAGTTAGAAGAACAAATACACGATCAAAAATGTCACAGCTTTATTCCTCTAATACACTATAAAATATAATAAGTTGGCTTTATTTAAAAAAAAAAAAAAAAAGCAAACTTGTTGCTTTATAAAAAGTAATTGAAGTTGACTTAGATAAATTAGACTTGATTAACTTATTTATTGTGAGTGTGCAGGACTCAAATTACCTTAAATAAATTAGATTTGATTAACTTATTTATTGTGAGTGTGCAGTACTCAAATTAACTTAAATAGAGTGTAAGTAAGATGTCATCAAAACTGTATGAACACACAGTGACTCTTCCTTCCACACAAACATCATTCGCATCAACACACATGATAGAGGTAAATGTTCAACCAGAATGCAAGCATGCAACATACTTGCCTTTGCATAACATTAACATGAACATAATGGAAGTGAGGAATAAATTGAAAAGGGTATTTCACCAATGTTCACTTAAATGTGCGTAAGGAAGTATGTGTGTGTGTTACTGGTCAGTTTCCTGTCACTCTCTTAGAGCAGAGTCCAGCAGTGGCCTCCCAAATGCCCGCGGCCATGCCTACAGCCAGTCAAAGTTAAAAGTCCTCACCATGACAACCACAGCAGCAGCCCACTCCTCTGTCTTATCACCACTCTCACCACCCTGGATTTGGATTTCTTTCACATAAAAAAATGTAATAAATAAAATAAAATAACACTATGTTATCACCTGTCGGACAGAGGGGTCATGCGATCAAAGTCCAACATGATTTGTATATATTAATGTCATTATGTATGGGTTTGTGTGAGAGTGGAAGAAAAAGGCCTAGAGTTTGCTTGCATGTACTGAGTGAATCTGATGACAGGTAAACAAGTTACCACATACAAAATCAGACAGAAATTTGAAGAGAAAAGTGAGGGTATGATGAGCATTCGAATGACTGTTCTCCCTCCAAATCACAGAGAAATTTGGAGATGGAGTGATTAAAGGATGAACGGGGGGAGGGGGGTGAAAGGAAGGAAGAAAGCTTGTCAGATCAAGGAGATGCTATGATTGGATAATGAAGCATTAGTAGTCAACATGAGTGCAATTTTGGTGCATATCAGTGCATGTACAACACCTTCCACTCTCCCACTCTGTTGCCAGTTAAACACAGTTACATTATAGGAACATCCTGTAGCAGGGCCTCACACCAGAACACAAAAAAATACTTTCTAATCAGGATTCATTTTTATCATCTTACACTCTCATTATTTATTAATCTCCCCATTACAATAAATAATGACAGTAATAAAATAATAAGTTATTCATTATACAGTCAGTTAAATATCAGGGGAAAAGGTGAAAAATCAGTCTCCCCCTCAGCACAGGATGTTATCTTCGTAATTCTTCATTGGTCTCAAAACACAAAGGAATTTAATCTACAAAGAAGCAAAACAGAAAGGCAGCAGTTTCTATTCACGTTAACAAGCTAATTGAGTATCTTGATTATTCTTGACTGATTGTTTTGAACATTGAGACCAAAATTATCTGACTGTAGCAGAATTAGACTTTTCTTGCATTTTGTGATTACATTAAGTTAACATGAGCCTGCTTCACTTGAGTCCGCTTCTCCTTCAGATGATCCTACAGCAGGTCCAGGGATGCAAGATGTATAGACCTATAAATAAACATTGATGTGGACCTGTTAATTTTAAACATATTTTTAATATTCAGTAAAAGGAAACTATTAATTTCAAACAATAAAACACAACATACTCAAATCACTGAATTTAATGTTCCAGTTACTTTATGCTTATCAAAAGTTAAAAGCATGCCATTGTTCAGATTTATTGCTGAATTAGAAACATAGACTGTGTCTAATTATTGGTTGCAGGAACCACAACATCACCCACTGGTCTCTGAACTTCTGTTTTGAAGTTTTGTTTACTCTTAAGCACTAGCTTACTCACTTTGCAAACAGTATACTTCATCAAACACTACGTACCAAAGTCATTTTTTTCAGCCTTGTTAGTGGAACCCATTAGGCATACAGTCAAACTGTTTATATGGGGGAAAAAGTGTTTTATTAAATACAAATAAACTCTGAAAGACTGAATCTCAGATAAGCGATCTGTCGCACAGACCCGTCAAACAAAGCCTGACATGGCAGATATCAAAGCTTGGCATGGGTGAGGGAGCATCCCAGACAGTTGTAGCATGTTGGTTTGGTTATAATTAATTCACACTTGCCAGGTAATTCCATTGCCACTAAACCACAGCCTCTGTGGATAATACGTCGCATCCTATAAGACATATAATACAAGGAGATGTTTGAATGTAGGAAACGTCAGGATAGCTTCAGAGGAACCAGCATTTTTAAGGCAAGAACAAATAAAAAATGTGGATGTATTTCTGTTAGAGGGGTTAATCTTTGGAATGACCTGGAAGATCGATTAAAACAGTCTCAAACAATTAAAACTTTTAAAAAGATGTACAAATTAACTATTATTCAAAATATAGAGCTCAGGATTGACTAAAGAAAATAATTGTTCAAAAGACTAAGATCAGTATTGGTAGTTGAGATAAGTACATGATTTACCTGCTATTCTCTTCTGTTGTATACTTAGCAATGATTACATTGAATTTTTTTTTTTGTTTGTTTTCTTGTGGAAACATTGTGTTAATTACCTCTGCCAAGGCATGGTGGAGGTTATGTTTTCATCTTTGTTTGTCTGTTTGTCTGTTAGCAAGATAACTCAAAAAGATATGGACTGATCTACTGATCTGCCTTGACGGAGGTCTACGCTCTCCAACTGCTTTTCTAGTTAGGAAAAATAAGTCTTTACTTCAGCTTAAACCCTTTCAGTCGCATTGTATATGGGACAACGGATATGTTGCTTTTGTTTGTTGTTTAGAGTAATTAATAACTGAATAAACTACTACTACTACAACAACAACAACAACAACAACAACAACAACTACTACTACTACTACTACTACTACTACTACTTCAGTATTTTCAAATGTTCCAAGTGCTGCATTTTCATTGACTGTCAATGTAAATGCAAGACAAAAACTATACTTTTCCGTCCTAACTTTGACGTCTTCCTCCAACCATGTATATGTATCGGTTTTCACCAACCTGCTGTTGCAGAATAATAACAAACTAATGATATTTTTAGACAGAAATTGATCTCACAATTTGATATATCGACCTATTTCATGTTTTCTCCCATGCACATCCTGACTGTTAGCCCACAGCTAAGGTAAGCCAGGATTATCTTGGTAGTTAACACTGGCCAACATTGGTTAATTACCATCAGCTGACATTTCCCACAGTGTGAAGGTGGGTGACGGCAGATGATGCTGTAGCTCCTGACTCATTAGTCTCAAAGCTCTCCTTCCTCAACTCATTAGTGTTCAGTGTTCTGGTCTGTGGGTGCGAGTCTTGGATCCTGACAGACGACCTGCTGTCTTAAGTGGACGGCTTCCAAACCTCATGTCTGTCCATCATGAACAGTATCTTGCACAGACATCTTATTTGAAACTCAGCTCTCGGAACAGCACCCAACAAAAGAGGCTGAACTGTGGCAAGCGGCCACAAAATGGATGGAGTAGCAAAGTCATGTGTGCGTCTGTGGATACAACCAACATAGCTGACTATGAGACATTTGAAGTCAGATCTCCCCACATGCTAATGCTTGTATTGGGGACCACATTCTAACACACAAGGGGGCCCCAGAGTGTCATTTTTTAATTGGTAGGAAAGCTTGAAAGACCATGTTTGGATCAGTTTAGACATACATTTGGCTTAGGATGGAAAAAGTGTTGAGGTTAGGATTATGGAAACAAGGTTAAAGGAGCAGCTAAAGTAAGAAAGACAAAGACAGAAAATGTAAAAAAAAAAAAAAAAAAAAAAGCATGAATCCAGTCACTAATCCTGGTCTCCTGTGTGGAAGTCTACCAAATTTGCTGTTCTGCCATAACTACCCCAATTACCTCCTAAACATTTTTGCTACATAACCACATCCCCTGGATTGTGTCACCAGTTATGACAACAACTTAATCTGACACAGAAACCATCATTAAAGACAAAACTCTTCTGTTATCTAAGAACGAAATTGACATTTTTTCCAATTACTTATCTAACTGGGTATGCCTGCTATGGTCTAATTTCACCAGCTACAATCCCATATTAAACAAAAAAAAAAAAAAAAAAAAATCATGCTTCTGATAGTGACATAAAAGATCTATGCTTTGTATTTTGTGCCATTGCTTCAGCAAAGCATTAGTGTAAATCCAAAATTACTGCACAAAAGACATCTGCAGCCAGAATCTGCCAGTTCAGCAAAACATTTTCAGCCATCTTGACTTTTCAGTGGCAGAAAAACACATTACAAAAACAGATATGAAATAGATATGAAGAGTTGACCATATGTGTGGATGATACTGTGTTGATAAATAATAACTACATAGAATGACTATATTACACTGATATTCCAATTGTTTTTGATTGTAGTTATCAGTCATATCATCTAATTTTTACTTCCATTAAACAAGATTTGTATTTGACTGAAAAATACCAGATTTAAACTCAGATGTTAATCAGATATATGGCATGTGAGCATGGGTTCAATAGGGTACCTATGGGGCAAACTAACTGGTCATTATCTGTGTTCACATTTAATTCTCCCACTGGAATGAGCAAGACATGATCTGACCATAAACTGAATATAATTAGTGGACAGCCACCCACTGGTTTCTGAATTGTCATTTTGAAGCCAGAAGTTTGTACTTTAGCCATTTCCATGTTGGCTTTTTGGAGCTGGAAGTGAGCATATTTGGACAAAAGAGGTGGAGTGCAGAGGGTCACTTCAATTCAGTCTTATTTATAGAACCCAATATCATAACAAAGTCACCTCACAGGGCTTTACAGAAATTGTTGAATTGATTAAACCAACCAACCAACCAACCAACCAACCAAACAAAAACACGATGAAAATAAGCAAATAATCAAGTAATCGGTTAATAAACAGTTGGTGAAGCAAATGGATCAATGTCCTGGGCATCCCCCATCATTAGACCCTCCTTCTCAGAGGTCAGAGCCATCTGTGAGGGAGGGGTCATGGGAGAGCTAATGCTAACTTCATGATTCTGTAAAACAGAACTTCGTTAAGCATTGTGTAACAAAGCCATTTTACAACCATGGCAGGGCAACCTATGGACCACCATTACAATGGAGCTGTCTGTCAGGAAAAATGCATTTCATTAAATAAAAAGAAACTCCAAATGTCCAAAGTCCAGGCAAGTGCACTGTCATACAAACCTGACAGTCTGACACAGCAGATATACAAACCTTTTACTTGACCTGAGATCTTAATCATGAAAGAAAAATGTAATGACGGACCACCAAGTCACTCTGTAACATGGATGAGATTGGAATAAGCCCCTCAAAGAAATTATTGATTTACCATTTTTAGAGAGAGGTTCAAGGTCAGTCAGGAGGCAGGGCTTTTTGGAGCCAGCAGCTGTCAGCTGTATTACAACTTTAAAAATACTTCTACTTCAGTTTCACTTTGGAGTTCAGTCCCTGACCCTTGGATCTTCTACTACTGTAGTCTGATAAAGGCATAGAGACAGTAGTGAAACACAGACACAGGAACAAGGCAGGACTCTGAAATGGACCATTTTGCCTGCATAGATACATTAATCCTTAAAACAACCCTTATGTGAGCAAAACCCAATCTCCCATCACCTGCAGACTCACAACACCAGGAAAAACAAAACAAACTTCATATTGGGGAAGAAGTGTAAACTTAAATGTACCAGCCCGAGTGTTGTTTGCAGGGGTCCACAGATTTGGAATGAGCTAGATGAGTTCATTAAATTTTCACACTCCTTTTCTGCCTAAGAACAAAATGTTAGAAAGAAACTACTGTCTTTTTATGTATAATATAATCTCTGTCAGAATCATGTATTTTTTTTGGAAATGATGCTATCTGAGTGTGTGTACGTGGACCTATGTGTGCTTGTGTGTGGAGTATGTTGATGACTGCGCGTGAGTACCAGTGGGTGGTGATGAATATGTAGGTATGTCGTTGGGGGTTGAGGGGAAATGTGGGTGAGGATGTTGGTGGTTGTTTGGGTTGCCTATCTATAAGCACTCTTGCTTCTTTGGGGTTCCCTTTCATGTACTTCTGTTGTAAAGTGCTCATGTATAATATATTTTTCTTTCTCAGTGCATGAATAAAAACATCTGAATCTGAATCTAAACCCATGACATGGCTTGCAGCCTCTGATCTTAACCTGGTTGGCTGCTTCACTGGTGTATGAGTGTGTTTGTGTGTGAGCAGGTAAATGAGACAATGTTTAAAGCGCTTAGGGCAGTGGTCCCCAACCTTTTTTGGTTGGTGACCCCATTTTTAATATCACAAATTTCTGGCGACCCCAGACATTCAAAAGAGAGACTTTTATTTTTTTGCTAAAATTAATTTTTTTTAGATCAAGTAATAGTTTGCTATACTGTGTTGCAAATAAATGTTAGTTTCAGACAACATTTAGTCTATATAATGTATATTATTATGGACAGAGGCGGAAACGCCAGGTTGAGATTACTGCACAAGGTGAGAATTTTATTTTCCTTGGTCAAGATATGTACAGTCAATCCAGCTTGGATTTACAAGGCTGCAAATTAATACTGAACAAACAATAACACAAACTATGAATTATGAAAGAGCTGCAGCATCTTAACCTCCTAAGACCCAGTTATGGGTTTTCTGTCCACATTTCTGGACAAGAGTTTCACAAATTTATACAAAAAAAAAAAAAGAAAAGAAAACTGTCCACCACAAAGGACATTCCATAAAAATTTTAAAAACTGCATCTGAAAAAACTGTTGCATCATGATGTTTCCAATATAGGCGTTTATTTGATAAAAAACAAAAAAAGCTTTTACTTTGCTGACATTTCCTGGGTCTTAGGAGGTTAAATCAACCACAATGAACATTTGAAAGACAGTGCTTCAGTTTCAGCTTCAGAGTTTGTCATGTCTTTTATGTATTGCGATTGTCTCTCTCAACTCACTATGTATTTTTTCTGTTTTTTTTTTAAATTTTTTTTATCAACTGCTAGAAATTTCAGGCGACCCCATTTGAATTCCAGGTGACCTTACAGTTGAAAAACACTGGCTTAGGGTGCCAATAAGGAAAAAAGTGGCTATTTAAATGCAGTCCATTTACCATTTACCATGCTGTAGCTCTCTGTAAAATACTGTAATTACACTGCTACTCGGCCAATTTAAAAATATTAGCTGAGCTCATAGATAAAACTTGATTCTGTGGGAGACACTGAATTGATGAAGTTCTTGCAATATGGGACAAAAGTTTCGTAACAGGTGTTTTTTATGTCCAGTGGCAGCTGATAAGTGTGGTCAAAATAAGTTACCAAACTCTGAGTAACATTTTGCATCCAAGAAATTGCCTCTGTTGTAGCTATGCAGCACACTTGTGTAAGCATAGCAAAAGGCTGTGACACATAATGTAGCTTCCTTGCTGGAGAGAAATCATTTTGACTCTCAATACTGTTTACTTTTCAACTGCTGAGGAAGAGCAAGGAAAGGTTTAGCAACCAGACATTGAAAAACATGAGTTTTGTGTTCCACTTTGAGGCCATTCAGTGCAACTTGACTACTCCTACAAAGTACAGGCTGCAGAAGCAAAAAATGAATGTGTAAGGAAGGGGACGGGGGTGGCAGCAGTGGTGGTGGGAGGGAGAGAGCTGATGAATGATAGCTTCCACTGCAGCTAGATCACACCTTTCATTTGGATGTAAACAAGACAAATTCAGGTAGTACATAGCCAGCTGAATGAAGCTGCTTTGGGTGTAGGAAATATGTCGACCCAGTAATTCAGCCTCCGTTCAGCCGTGATGACATGAACAATGTGAATAATAGTCAACTGAGCCAAGAAAGAGATGGTGTAACTTGCCTCTACATCTGCGAAAAACACAGAGACACAAGTTTTTTTTGTTTTTTTTTTTGGCTGCTGCTAAATAAGCGATCCCCAACAGACCCCTGCTGTTAGAAGAGCAACATCTGAGGTACCTGCCGCCTGCCACCATTTTTCAAATTATTTACCACTACAAAAGCAATCTCTGGCACTGATTGTCATTTCATCACAGCCCAACATGAAATTAAATGGAAATGTCAAATGGTAAACAATGACCCGACAACACAAACACGCTCTCTCCCAAGCACACACAAATACATATAACCTCATGCATGGTGCCCTCATGCAATATGAATTTCCATTTGTTTAGCTCACTTGGCGCCGGGTCCCGGGAGAAGTTTTGAACAGCTAATGTTTTATTGATGGAAAGACTGAATTCACCTGGACTTTGGCTTTTGCTTTTACACTGTGTGCCTCCTGGACAGATATGCAGCAAACTGGATACATTTTTGTTTAACAGCAAGAAGGGATGCCTAATTCCTGTTCCAGGGGTGGGGGGTGGGGGGTTGTATTTGTCTTCACCATGAAAGAATTCAGTTATTGCTTATTTATTTTTCTGTTTTTCCATCTTTTGAAATTCTTCGCTCCCCCTCCATTTGACTGTAAACTTTTCTCTTTCGGAGCCCCCTCTGGCACCTTCCATCATTTACCTGCACTCTGTTTCTCTATCTCCCCCCCCCCACTTTCTTTTTCTCATCTCCTCCACCACCCCCCCACCCCCCTCTCTCCAGCAGCCGTGCATGCATCCCAGCGATGGGATATTGCTTTTCTAATCTTGCTGACAGGGGACAATATTTATGTATTGTTTTTCAATATCCATTTCTCCTGCTACACATAAGCCCCGGTTTGGCCTGTACACAATACCACGGCACAAACATGAGCTCCCCTTCCCATTCCCTTTTCACTTCCACCCCCTCCATGATTCCAGTGTGTTTTTATTGTGCTTACATTGTCCACTCTGTCTCTTCTGCCAAAACCTACAATAATCATTACTTTTTTCTGTCTTGGAGGGCAAATAAGGGCACAGGCAGTGAAGTACAGATCCGTGAAATGAACATTTGGGCAAAGAAAAAAAAAAGTTTTGTAATTAGGGCTTGGAGAAATTAAGGTTTGGGTGTCAAGGCCATAAAAACATGATTGGAGCTCGGAGCCCAGTCCAAGTCCCGGTCCTGGCCCCATATATAGACAACAACAGCTCCTGTCCATACCATGGAGAGGGAACTTCTCCTTGGTATTCAACAGCTCTGTGCTTCCATGGTTTGAGTTTCTTTTAAAGCCTCCCTTTGGCTCTCTTCCTCCCTCTCTGCGTCTGTCTATCTTGCACAGCTGAAGGCCATTGTAAGTCCTCTCACATTGCCTGTCTGTACAGTTCACCAGTGTCCCTCCAGACCTCTCACCCCACTCTCTTCTCCCTCTCCCTCTTTGCGTCCTCCACAGCCACCACCCCCCTCCCCAACCTCAGTCCCTTGGGGTCTGACCCTGGCCAAATGTCTGACAGTTCACTAAACAGGATAGCCGCGTGATCCGCATGGAGATATCCGCGCACATGTAAGTACACATACGCACACAATGACGGTATGTAAGGATACCGGAATAACTGTATGTCTTTTACTTGTGCTATTAGTTTTGCTAGCTACAGTGTCTGTGATTAGATGTTTTTCCCTTCGTTGTATCTTACTTTTCTAAATACCCAACAGCTTATTGATCCCTTAAAGGCATGTATTGTTTCTGAAAGACAAAAGTTTCATTATTATATCTCTGTGTATTTGTGTGTATGTGTTCGTCCTTGATCAGTGTTGCATTCTTGCAAGACTTCAGTGTATCTGATGCCATTGTGTAAACAACACAAGCTCCTCCCTGACAAAATGCCTTTTTGTCACACAGACAAACACAAAACACACAGCACCAAACACAGCAGTGCAAACTAAATGATCCATAAACAATGATTTATGAGAAGACGCAGGGAATGTCAGAAGTAGGATGTGAAATATTCAGCAGTCATTCCATATTCAAGGCAAGACTTAGAGGTGCATGGATCTGCTACACAGAAGCAGGTTATGCACACACTGATGCACTCTATCACCCTGGAGATCGAAGCGTGCATGTTAGCTTGTCAGACACTGGCTGGGGGGAATGCTCATATGTTACCGCTGCATTATAGCCACCATCATCATTTTTTTACACAAGTCTAATCACCCTTGTCCTGTCCTATGTAGGTTATGAAGTTTCCCAGGCAATATTGGAAAAAAAATGTGAATCCATGCAGGCATGGAAACCACACACATACACCATATCCTGACACCCAACAGTATCAAAAAGAAGTGTCTGTGCTGTACATTTCCACATGCACACACATACACATACACACACGCATGCAGTCATACACAGGGAAACATGACCATTTGATTAATTTGAAGTGAAAGTTGGTTACCATGTTTTTAAATTATATAATTTATTAAAGACTTGGGTTTCCTCTCTGGGATTAGAGGTCTTCCTCAACCTAGACTTTTATACACACAACTGCCAAATTTAATTTTCACTCTTTTAACAGTTCTACCGCACCAACTTGACGAAGATGCATCAGCACAACATTTTCATTGCCCCATCTGTGTTGTCTCCCACTTGTACAGCAACTGAATTTATTCAGCAATTTATTTGTTCAAAATCCTATACTATTAGTAGTTATTAGGGATGCATCGATACCACTTTTTTCCAGACCGAGTATGAGTATGAGTATTTACATTTGAGTTCCTGCCGATACCGAGTACCGATAAAAGTACTTAATACTCCCATTCCAGTTGTTAGTTCCTTTTGTAAATGTGCTTTATTGTCGTTGTCATTAGTCTGACTGGAAAAAAGTGCTGCTACTTACATTTAATGTGTTGGAATGAGCATTTCTCAAATAATCCACCAGGGGGCGCTGCTCTTAATTAACCATAAATACCACGAAGAAGAGTACAGTTTTTTGAGAAGAAGAAGAAGAAAGTCAGTAATAACAAACATGGAGACGACAGAGGTAACACTAATGTGATACTAATATTGCAGCGTTTTCACTGGTAAGGTTTAAAAGCTTAGCCTCAGCAGGTAGAGAAAAGAGAAATGAGTGATAAGTTTAGTTTTCACCTCTGTTGGCGGCGGTCCACACCGCTCCGTACACCCCCTGGTATTCTCATTCTGTTTACGCATCCGCAAGCACCTGGAAAATGGATGGAATGTACGCAGAGGACGGACAGAACGTTGCGTCCGTATCTGTCTGTGTCTTTAACATTACTTGCAGTCAGCATTACTTTTATCACCATCATTTATTTTGAAAAATCTCCACACTCTTCACACTCCCCACACATTATTTCACCGCTGTGTACCTGCTGCACTGAACTGTGAATATCACACGGCCGTAAGTGGTATCGGTGCATTTGTATCGGATATCTTTTACAAGTATGAGTACGAGTACATACACTGAGTATCGAAGCCGATGATGATACTCGTATCAGTATCGGTGCATCCCTAGTAGTTATAGTTAAAAGTCCATATAATCTATATATTTACATGTTGGAAAAAATACATAAGTACGAGTAAAAAACTACAATCTTTCAGTTTATTCAAAACATAATACTGTGCCCAGCACATTTCAAATGCAACTTGAATCACCGTAAACCGGTGAACCAGGTTGAGCTGAGGCTTACAAACAGATTTGGCTCTAAGTCTGTGAGTCTGCAGCCTTGGCCTCCACACACAAAGCTCTATGGCTAACATGCATTCTTCATCCTCTGTAATGTACTGTTACACAGTAACAGTATGAACTTATAATGCTTCTTCAGTCTGAACAACCAAAGACAACACATACATTGGGACTTTCTGAAAAGGGTCTTACCTCTTTTTGAATGATTTTTGTCACTGTTGAATGAATTTTTTTTTTTCTGTTATGATATGGTGTTTGTGCTCTATTTGGTGATGAGCAAAATAAAATTAAATGAAATTAAATGAAATGAACAAACACTGCCCCTAACCTAGCAGTGCTGCTGTGTCTTACTATCAAACTTTGACTTTATGGGTGTTTTATTTCATATGTTGCCTTCTGAAATCATTCAGGAGTCCTTTTGTTTTCTCCCCATTCTAATAAAGTTTATCGCAACACTTAATTATTTTTTATTGCAATAATGTCTGATGTTTCACTTGAGAGGCTATCAAACAGTTCAAATAAACACAAATATGGTGGTGGTGTTAGAGGAATCTGTCGAAAGTCAGTGGGAGAGACTAAGGCAACAGCCAGCGTTGTATGTGTAAAGCATGTTTACTAGCACCAAACTGTGTAAACAGATGTTCTTTTTGCTGAACAGAAAGCCAACAAATCGTCTCACAGGTTCCACACGACCAAGCACCTTCTGTCTGTTTTGTAAATGACCACAGTTAATTGGAAAGTTGCAAGTTAAGGGGTCAGGTGTCTGTTTGGTAAAGCAGACGAGAGAATGATCTCCACATTATTTGGTGTGACGTGTTTAACACTATCCTACAGCCTTTTGGGTTAAAGTGATCGAAGTGTTTTAATGTGTTCATAAAACTGTGAGGTTTGTCAGTCCCTCAGGCTTGATTTTACAAAATAAAATGTATGCCAGGAAAAGCTTGACAGTTGGTACATTCACTTGTTGGGGATGAACTTAAACAACATTTTGGTGGACAAAGCTGAGAGTCGCTTATGAATGTGACAACTCAGAATCAACATGAATAAATTTTGTCTTATTCAGCACAAATGATTACACTGACAACCTTATTGTTCAATTCAGATTTATCTCTCAGATCTTAGTTTTTGTTAAGTAGTTCACATTAGTCTTTTCAAATATGACTAATATTAGATCTGAGTGTGAATTAATCAGTCTTGAACCACAATGAACCTCATGCCAAATAAAAGTATTGGTATTAAAAGTGTTCAGGTTTTTTTCTTCAATAAAAGCACTATTACACACTGTATACTCTGCTACAAGTAAATTTGTGCATTCCAAACTTTACTTTTAAGTCAAAATATCAACTGTAGGTACATATTACCAGGTATTCATTGTGCTGTAAGGTACTTGCAAAATATCAGATCTGTATCTGATTCAGGACCACTCACTTGTGGAAGTGGGCCAGATCAGAACTGAAAAGACTGAGTTCTAAGTGATAACATTGGCTGTAACATTATGATGGAGGAAAAAAAATGCTGAACGGTCTGAGTCACATATGAGCAACAATATCAGATTCAGCCCTGAAGTCACATTCTTTTAGTCAAGGATGCTCTTGACTGATTGATGATCCTGACTGTGAAATTTCCCCATGGTGGGATAAATAAAGACATATCCGATCTTCTCTGATTAGATTTTAGGTGGCAAAAGGTCAAAGGTCAAGATAACTATGAAAAAAACACAATTTTAGACCATAGCTTAAGACTTTATGCATCAGCCAAGTTAAATATGCAGTAAGATAACACAATAAGCATTTCATAGTTTTCTGTTCATCATTCAACACTAAATTCTTCTGTAAAAACAGAATTCAACAATCATCTATGAATATTTGTCACTAAATTAATATGTGTTTTTGTTTTTATTCTTGTATTTGGCATCACGTGTGAGGATGCTTCTTTTCTTTTTTTTATTCTTATTTCCTTCTTCCTGCTGTTCTGTGCAGGATAATTTTCAAAAATCAGACCAATTAATTTTTTATCATAAAAAAAAAAAACAGATTAATACATATGACAATGAATTGTACAGTTGCCCCTCTCTCACTAATAAGTCAGTCACTAATTGTAGGGTGCTGTTAAGTGCATGGTCATGAGTTCATGAGCTCATGTGATGCAGGGATTGAGAACGCACTTGAAAGCGCTCACAGTTCTTGTTCATTTTAGTTGGAACTTAGAAACAAGGGTTAATTATGTGTAAGTCAAATAACATCCATTAGAAGTTTTCATTTAATGCTAAACCTTAGAAAGGTTAACAGCCACCGATTTGTAATCCTTAAGGAATTGTGTTCCTGTTTTATTTGTATATTTCTTACTTTAAATAAAATGTAAATAAATATGCAACCCCACAACTTGACTCTATTTTCTCAATGTCTTTAAATTCTCACTGGTTTACTGTTTACCCTTTGATTAATTACAGGAATTATTAATAAAGAGCGGCATTGCTGTAAGGAGGCAGGTACTCATTTTTCTACCAATGCCACTTGCAAAGTTTGCTAAGTTTGCTAATTGGTCACTAGGGATATCTGCAGCGCTGAAGGTGTCTGAAGGTCTTTGCTGTTTCTTTGCCAAACTCAAACCACCCACGTTGATTAGTAAATATTATAATTATCATGTCGACACAATTAGCAAAGATTTTTGACTACATGGTCTGTGCCTTGGGAAGTAGCTATATAAATAGAAATCCATCGGTCAGGCTATCAGTCAGCGAGTGTGAGATGCACAGTCAGTTGTTTCTGTGTACATCACACAGTCAGACCTCAGTAATGTTATATGACTTCTTGTGCTTAGCATTCACAGCATTCTTTAGAGTCAGCATAGGTCAGAACAGTCCAACACAAAGGCTCAACTTGATCTGTCGAATTTCTGCTGAAACCTTGACCTGATACCTGCCTCTACGTCTCTTCATTAAATAGAGGCTGGCGCAGGGGTGCTCCAGGTTTTTTGTCGGTGTCAATCCTGACCTGAACAAACACCCTTCCCCTGTGTCTCAAGTACAGCTACAGGCAAGGACCGCCAGGTGCTGGCAGAATCCTGTTCCAAGGATTCTCAGACAACCACAACTGGGTTAGTATCTGCCTACATGGTAAAACCAGGTCGTGGTATCTTTGTCAACTATCAATCAGCAAATCTTCAAGTTTCACAGCAGGTGTTGGATAAGTTGAACCTGAAAATCTATATCAAAATGTACAGCATAATAGCATCCTAAACAGTCAATAAGTCAATCACCCTTTTGGTGCCTGTTCAGTGTCAGGGTGTGGGACATGGGCCAAGCTTACAATGTTTTTCTATGGTGTGATAGACAGCAATAATGACTGTGTAACTGTCAAAACTGTTGCAGACATACAGAGGGAGGTGAACCCAGAGGCAGGCTGGTCAGTGGGCGTCATAGATCTCTCGCACAGACTGTGGCAGCAGAATTCATCATGTAAGTTCTATAAAATTTTAGCTTGGCTTTTCTATTGCTGAAAGCAATTATCTATTTTCTGTACATTCTACTGTTGAAAATGAAAGAACATTTGAAAGATCTGAATGTTTTAATACAAAAAACTGAGCTATTGTACTGTACATTAGATGTCATTCAGAATTTGATCAATTATGTTGTTAATAAGCCACCATTTCAGGACAAACAAGAGACTGGAACCCTGCCAAGAACCATCGGTTCCAACAGATTTGTTCAATTTTCTATGTTTTATTTAATTTTTTTCAGGTGCAAACACAATTTACAAGTGATCCAGACCTTTTGACGGAAGTGTGTAGGAAGTGTGCTGCAATTCCAAGATGCTTTTCACTATGATTGCTTATTTCATTGCTTTGAAGCATTCTGTTTATAAATTGTTGATATTCTGTTTGACACAGCTTGTGCAACAGGTGGCATTCATCATATTAATACACTGCGTGGTCAACAGAAGGCCCCCACCCAGATTTAACTATTTCAGATCCTTCTACAGGTTAATGAAGTTTCAAAAACTTTCAGATTTTTTGAGGCTCACAGTTGCGATTATAATCAATTTGATTCAAATGCATTATTCATCTTCTCAATGGCTCTACACATGGCAGCTCAATCAGTGGAAGTCCTGAGGAAGGTACCTACGCTAACTTTAACACACACCAGAGTACAAAGAAGTGTGTGCATTAAATTTTGTGTATGTAACAAACAGGGTCATAATGTTCACTTTGCAACCACTGGCCATGTGACAATGGTTCTATCATATACAGAGGCCATGAGTGGGCGACGGGAAAGCAACGAGCTGCAAAGAGCTGCTGTTCGGCCAAAAGGCTACATGCAGTGCATTCAACGCTACAGAACTGTCGCAGATTCAAAACTGTAATTAACACAGATGTGTTGATTTGTTGTGCTGTGGGTTAGAAGACTGAATGTTGGAAGAGATTGGATTTATATAAAGGGAAACATTTCAGTGCTGTGTTCATTTGAATAAGTTGGAAAACAGAAAGAGAGATAGGCAGAGAAAATACAACTGTAACAAAATTTGATGTGAAGCCAGCAGTGGGACATATGTGGCTCCAGAGACAGAGGCCTTTACCACATTACTGCTGCTGGGCACAGATCCTGCTTTTAAAATCCCTCGCACAGTTTTCACTGAAACATGCATACCGCTGAAATAAACACAATGCCTCATTTTCCCACCGGAAGAGTATTGCAAATGGAAACTAAATGGCAATTTTCCACTGACAAACATGCTCAGTTTAGAATGAGGTGGTGTGATAGCCTGACAGAGACCCAGTGCAAACAATATTCCACATGCAAACATGCATGTGCACACAGGCATGCTTAACAAATCCAGTTGTATTGACACATGTACATGCTGATCACACACAAAACTGTTTTGAATATGTAAACTTCACAAAATAAAGGTACCAGACAAGGGTGTGCATCTGCATGTGTATGTCAAAGCATTACCAATGATGCCATACATTAAAGATACACAGTATATGAAATAACTACCAATGTGATGCATCACAATTCACTACAACTGGATGCAAAACAAGACAATCTAATGTAAAGAGAGTGGACATGATTGTGTGCAATTTAGTATAGTTAAATTTGACTTTTTAGTTCTTTTTTTATTGACAGCCCCTAATACATTAAGTGAAAGAGCTTCATTTTCACTTCACATACTTATTTATTTAATTCTGGAGTTGTTTGTTTTTGACTTCTAAAAAAAATGCGGTCCTGTCACAAACTTATCACACAAAATATAAAATAAAACCAAGTCTCAACCTCCTATTGAACTAGTTTTTCCTCCCCGTTACACTTTCCCGTTTCATGGTCAAAATAGCTTCAGTAGATGATAAAGATATGTTTAATGGCAACTATTCAAAGACAGAGTTGACAGACACACTAGAAATATTCTAGCAATGGCCACAATTTTTTTCATCATAGCTCTAATTAAGGCTTTCTTATACACTGCTTGGGCAAAAAAAAAAGTCCCTGCCTGGATTTAACTAAGCACATAGGTAGTATCCTTCCACTGGATAATTACTGCAGCGATTAATATGTTTCATCTATATTAGGTTCTTTAACCCTAACTGATAAAATGATCAGTTTAATAGAGAGCACACAAATTGGACAATGTCTGGATTCATCTGGTTGAATTGAAAAAAGTGGTTCAGGGAACATGAGACATTATTTTTACATATGGATTGGCCACTACAGAGTCCAGACCTGAACTCCATTTAGAATCTTTGGTATATGCTGGCGAAGACATAATATAACGATGCAGCTTCATCATCAATAAAAGATCTTTGCCAAAAATGAATACAATTATAGCAATAAATGTTGCTGACACTTATTATGAATTTGAATAACCATTGTATAGAATTATTCATGCCATGGTGAATGTGTCCTGTCATCAAAGCTGATGGTGGTCCAGAATAATACTGTGTGATGGACTTTGTTTTGGCCGGGAAGTGTAAAAATATAATATTTTCCTGATGCAAAGATGTTAGAAACAATGCATCTTGGTTTCATCGCAAGTTGTATTCAACACTCTTGTTTCCAATTTGGGAACTGCCATTGCATTGATACAAATTGGTTAATCCATACCATCCCTTTTCCAGATGGTCTTCTTTGAAAACACACATTCTGAGCCTCCCTTTATCCTTGTCCTCCTCCTTCCTTTAAAACCCCACAATACCACAGAGAGCAGGCCTTCCCAATTAATCCTCAACTTGCATGAATTATACAGAAGTTCAGTGACAGCCCTTGTGCTGTGCTAACATGTCATGATTGTGCATTGGCTTCAGCTTTACTAACCTGAATTACAAATGTCAGCAGCTGACCTTAACAAAACAACATAGGACATTAAATTCAACCCCCTCAGGTACGTCTTGTCACTGCACTGCTGGCTATAACTTATGCATGGCCAGGAGGAATTATGTGTTTACCATAGCACTGAAGTTTTTAATCATTGTCTGCAAATACATCTCAAATATGTACTTTGTAATTTTTTCAACGGCACACAAAGAATGCAGAACCTTTGAGTACACTAGAGTTCAGAAAAGACACCATAACTTCTTCACTGCCCTCAGGTTTGAAATGACTTAAAGAAACAAAAAAGAGGAAGAAATCGAGTTTTGGGGAGAGGAAACTGTTTCTTTTGGTAAAGCTGCTGCATTTAAGTTGCTGATTAGATGAATATGCACAGAAAAAGGATGAGAAAACCTTCCATTAGAGTGAAAATGGTGTACAGCTTTTTTCACCCTGAATCAAAGCTCATATGTAATTTTACAGTGTTTACATTCTAGTTGTGCATTCTAGTGCAGTTACTGCTGTGAGTGTCTGCTAAACTCATAAAGAGAAGATGGCAGGATCTGGAGGGATTTCAGGGATGATATGAAGAATTAGTGTCTCTTTAAATTTGTCATCCAAGCTCGTTGTATAACAAAAGAGAACTGTATACATTTTTGATCAAATATGAAAGATTTAAGTTTTTTTCATTTCTAAGTTTCCCTTAAAAACACTCCGAGAACCATTTACAAACCTGAAAGTCCTTCTTTAGAATCTACACACTGTACTCTATCAACCATTAACTCTTTAGATTCTCCCAGTGAAAGTCATTATTTTGGAGGGTATTAAGAGTGATTGGGTAGATCATTCATCTCTCAGTGATCGAAATCTATTTGGCCGTCTAAGCCAAACTGATTAATCAGCCTTCCAGAGTTGATTTACAGGCCTAAGAGTTTGTTAGATTGGATTCTTGTCACCAATATAGGTAAAAAAAAAAAAAAAAATCTGGGATATTATCTGTTTCGGTGACTATTACATTTTTTTTCTGTGCTCAGAAGATGAAAATACTTCATTTTCTACCACATTTTGAAGTGTCCTTATGGAACTCATCTTGTACAAGTCAGTTGGTTGGTTATCACCTGAACCAATAGGATATTTTCACTGGAGGCAATTTGTCTTGAGATCTTGCATCTCTTTAATTATTCTTCTAACTCAAAGCAATGTTAATCCTGTGTTATTGCCAAAGACATAATAAGTATCCTTTTCACTTTGTTCACAGAATTTCTAAAGAATTTGGGGAAAATGCCTCTAAGTGTAAAGCTCCATCTGACTGGAAAGTGCCTAGCTCACATCATTCTAATACCTCAATGAGTGTTTCAAATCATTTATTTTAAATTTCTTCAGAGAACAGCCTCTTGCTTCTAATCATACTTGAGATACGGTAAGTAATTTATTTCTAACAGGTGTTTGTTAATGTTTTTCTGTAGGTTTTGTGTGGCATGTGCACATTTACTGTGTGTGGTTTGGCCATTCAAACAAACCAGAGAATGTGTATGTGGCGTTTCTTTCTGTTGAAGTGTGACAGTCTGTGTTTCTTTGTTTAATACCTTATTCTGAATGCAATGCAAGGTATTTTTTATCGTGATTATTATCATTTCAGTTTGATTCAGACCCTTGTAGGGTGTAAAATTAACACCCAAGCATCAATGGTGGGTAAAAAAATGTGTTTGGCGTGTAAAAAAAACCCAAAACACATACCCGCCAGTCGTCGATGGAAAATTTTGAATTGCATGTGAGAACAACCAGCTTCCATGACCCGCCTCAGAGAGCCTTCCTTGACTAAGTGGCCAGTTCCTCCAAACTGCATGCGGGTTGGAGTTTTCCTGATGCGTCCGTGCCTCAGTTTTGGTGGTACCCGGGTCAGGTACTCACGGTCCTGCTCTGAAAAATCAATCTTATCCATTATTACTGGATAACTCAAAATTCAAATAAAATCGATCCAAAATTGCCCTAGTTTTCATAGAGCATTCTAGAGAAATGTCTCAGGTCTGTGGAGTTAATTTTATTTAGACTCAATCCCAGCTGATGTTTTTTTTTTTTAAATGTTCCTTTTCCTGTGGGTTAAACAGAATGTTCCTGTTAAAGCTTTCTGACAGACATTCTGCTCACTCAGTCCATGTCAAAAGTTGCACTTCTGAATATTTTTATTAAACGATGCAGCAGTCACCTTGAAATGAAATATAACTTAATAGAATGGCAATAATCTAATTTTATCTGGACATAACTGTATTCTTTTAGTGATGCTTAAATTGGACTTTCATTACGAAAACCTGTGGTAATTATTTTAAGTCAAATAAGGCATTATTATTATTCATCAAATTATTTTGGCCAGTAAATTTTTGGAGGTCACTAGCCAATGGCAGATGAGGTAAAAAGTTAATTTTACACCCTGGTTCCTTGAGTTCAATTCCACTGGATTTTCTCCTTCCAGAACCAGTGTGTACATCACTTAAACATACAGTACACACCAAATCTGGGTTAAACATTTAGCCTTGTTATATATGTAGTTGTGGACTTGCGTACTTATTATACTAAACACTTAAAATTCAGAGAAAACTGTAATTTGCACAAAAGATACAACTGCATTTCCTTGAATGGCCACTTGAGGCTGTATGCAAAAGCCAACTGACCCATGTCAGAACTGCTCAAATTTATAGCTCAGAGTTGCACATTTGGAGCTTCTGTTTATTGAATAAAACATCATTTTCTCCCTGAAAGTCAGCTGTAGGGCCTCTATTAACAAATCACATGTAGTTCAGCATTTGCAACACTCAGCATCCTTAGCACAAATAAGCTATCATTGTAAAGTTTTGTTTTGTTTTATTTTCCCAGGTGCTTGGAATTGAAAACAGTTCCACTTTATTCAGTACCACACTTATCAATATCACTTCTCTCTCACCAACCAATCAAAATCAGAACAATATTGTACAATATCAACACTGTCAATGACGAAGGAGAAACTCATGGACATTCTGGATATTTATAATCTCACACTGAAGGATCAACATATTCTAATGAAAGAACTGATCGATATCAATATCATCAGCAGACAGCAATTCAGGAACACGGTAATGCAGAAGTGACTTTGTAACCCTAGCACTCAGAAAATTAGGTGGAGGGTGCTTCCTCCTCAAAAAAATGCTGCAGACACAGGCCTCTACTGTAATTGTGTTACTATAGTAAAACATTAGTGGATTCTGCAATGAAATGTACATGCTTACTTACTTAAAATACCAGGTCTATTAGTGTACATTAGCTAGATTAGCTATCATAAATTTGTTTTGGAATTTTTCCCCAATGAGCCATAAAATTAAGACAACTAGCCTGCTTACTAGCCTTGCTAATGGTAGTTAGTGTGTTTATTCATGATGGGATGTTGTCTATTGCAACAGTGTTATCATTTGTTAAGCAAGTGGTATGTTACTTAAAGGGGTCATATTTTGCTAAACCCACTTTTATCAGTCTTTGGGACATTTATTTGTGTATTTGGGGACTCTAATAGTTCAAAAAGTTTGAATTTCAACCCTCTAGGTGCTGCAAAGCTATCTTTATAGTCATTTTGGCAAAAATCAAGTGGATTTCACCAACCCGTTTTAATTCCTGCTTAATTTGTTATGTCTATAACTAGATACGTCCTGACATTCACACATATAAGGTCAAGACTTCCGACGAACATTTCTCCAAGCATGCTTTAATTGTTTGTCAGTAGCAGTGGTTGTAGTCCATACTGAAAATATTTCCAAACTTTGAGCCGATTACCTAAAATGTTCAGTTGTTGGTTGAATGGGACAGAGCAACACAACCAACAACCTGGAGGGGGTGGGGCGTGAGGTAGCTCATGTGCATTTAAAGGGCCAACGCTCAGAATGACCTTTCTGGTGTCATTACTCTAAAATAGAGTTGAAGATGGACCTGTGGAGTTGAATTAATGAAGAATTCAGACCCAAGCAGAGCATTTACAGTTTATGTAGACCACAGGGAAATGTTTTAAAATGTATTAATTCCATAAAAAAAAAAAAAAAAGCTAAATATCTCTCCTTTAACTGGTATTTAGCAGTGTGGTCTGTGTTTTTGGTAAGTTAACTTAGTGACTTTAACTCTTCAAATCTCACTTTCCCCTAGTTCCACCATTTTTAAAGATGTTAGAGATTTTAGAGTGAAGAGAGACAAACCCAGTCCCTCAAGAGCCTTTGGAGGAGTTTATCAGGTGAGCCACTGAGGTACCCTGGGCTCCAGCATTTCATGCAAAAACTCCAGATGGCGACAAACAAAATCCCAAACTTGAGGCTTCAAATCAGCAATCCCACAAACCAATGGGAGATATCCCAGAAACTTTATTTACAGTATACAGCTTTAATCTCACATGTGGCTTTTTCACAAGAAACAAACATGTTAATGAAAATAAGCTATTGTTTTGCCTTACTTTGTAAAAAATTAGAAGGTAATTTCAGGCTGTGTGTATTTTTAGGACTTTTTTTTAGATTTGCAACACTGCAACTGATATCATCTTGATTTTGGTAGATACCTATTGGCTGAAAACACTGTCTGTCATGTTTAGTTTATTTCATTTTTCCTCTCCTAATCAGTATGAGAACACACATGTGATTTGAAAATATTGCTTATTGTGTAAATTGTATTTAAGTGCAGTATTCAGACAAAGAAGTGAAAATATGTTGAAGTCAGTCATGTGAGAAAAGGAGAAAGGATTGCCATTTTAGGGATCACAACAGTATTATCAGTTATGGAGTTGTTTAGCCGCTTCAGGAGGATGTCTTATTGTTATAGTTTGTCACTGATTTCCAAAAACAAACTGAGGATGTTATGGCAGAAATCTAATACTCCATTCTGAATCTCAAATTAATGGTGAATGTCATCTGGTCCCTTTTGTTATTTATTTATTTATTTTTTTCCTTTGTTTTTAAATACCAATAAGCTCATTCCAGAGTTCAGTATTGTAAATTACTGTTGGCAGGTGAAGGAAGTGTAACAAATACCAGCGTTGTTTTCACCTCCCTCAAACTTTCTTGACTTCTTTTTTTTTTTGTTCTCCCTCCCCTAACATTCCATCTTTGTCTCTCAGTAAGGGGGATATTGTTAAATATTGATTGCATGAGAGATTGGGGGCTTAGAGAGAGAGAGAGAGAGAGAGAGAGAGAGAGAGAGAGAGAGAGAGAGAGAGAGAGAGAGAGCTAGCCTGCAGCCAACATAGAAAGAGCAGCCTTCTGTCTGGGCTTAGCCACAGATGTTTGCAACAGAGTACCATTGCAAATAGAGGAAGCTCTCTACAAGTCACACACACATGTGCGCGCGCACACACACACACACACACACACACACACGCTCAGCTGTATCCTCCAAACAGTGTGAGAGCCATAGTGAATCAGTCTCTTTCACATTAGGTTATAATTGGCAGGAGGCTGGATGAGGCTATCACTTATCTTGTCACTGAGCAATTGTTATGGGTAATGGAAGTGTGTGTGTGTATATGTGTGAGCGTGTGTGTATTTGTGTGAAAGAACATATTTGTGTTTTGTGTTGATGTCAGTTGATGTGTTTGTGTGTCACTCCAGGCAGCAGATGGAACTCCATGCTAATTGGGTGGAGATCAGTGGGGGGAGTTTGGAGCAGACTGACCCAGGGCTGGGCTGCCGCTTCTGGGCTTGGCTCACTCCAAGACCCCCCCATCCCCCTCACACACGCACACACAAACACACACCATGCCACACACTCGAGATTCATTGCTTGCTGGTACTAGGCTGCTTTCCATCACTTCATATGCCCGTCCATCCATTTACGGATAACCTCTTCTGACCGGAAAAAAGCTCCCAAACAACCTACACATTTGTCCGTTTGTACTTATGTCCTCTCCATTTGTTCATGTTGTTTTCTTGCCGCATTTCTTTCCTTCTCCACATTGCTTTCTCTGCCCTCTACACTTCAGCTTTATTTATTTTTCCCTTTATATGCCTTGTGTGAAAGCCACATCAAAATTATGACCCTGTGTACTCCCCATCCACATCCCACAATGCAACACATGATATTGTCCAAAAACACAAAATGTTTTGCCACAGCACAAAATAAAAGAAGACATTGTAAACAAACTTAACTTCCACTTAATGTACCATAGGATTATGTTATATCAGATGTTATTAAGTGTCTGTGGAGTTGCCCTATTAGACTAATAAACCAGGCTATTAATCAGTTTTAATATCCTTGTGTATAATGAATACAATCACAATCTCCCGCTGTGAACGAATATACAGTAGCTCTGTAGTTTACATAGCATTACTTACTGTGTTGTACCTAATCTCTTTCATACCTCTGCGCTCTGATTTATATGTAAATTTGCTCTCAAGGGATCAATAAAGTCTTATCTTAAACCAATGCGATTAATGCTGCATTTCACATTAAGTCAGAACATATAATTCCTCAGTTGCGGCTGCAGAGTAAAATGTATGAAAATGAAATGATACATTGAAAACGTAGAGGTAATTAATAATGAGTTTGTATTCAAATCAGTTAATTGCTGTTCTTTTTTTTTTTTTTTTTTTTTTTTTTTTACTTATACTGAAAGAAACCAGCAAAATAAATATTCTAGAGATCACTGGGATGTTGAAGCTGTAAGTCGCAACATGACATGAGCACACATATATAAACTTGGTTGTCTGTAATAAAACATTAACTTTACATCTCCTCAACAAATTCTGGAGAAAGCTAGCAAGAACCCCCCCCCCAAAAAAAAAATAAAAAAATAAAAAAATAAAAAAAACAATTAAACTGGACCTGTTTCCTCCAGATTTACAAAAATACAGAACAACTTGTCAAATTTTCATTTTATTATCACTTTGAATTTGTTTCCATCTTCCATCTTTTTCCTTTTTTTTCATCTTATATATTTTGACCTTTTTTGTTTTATGTCTTTTGTGTCGTATTCATCTTCTTAGACACTTCACCTTGTTGCCATCTTGTTACAAACTTTACATTGTTTTCATTTACTTACATCGGTTATATCATTTTTGTTTCTTGAGGTCTTTAACATGGTTTTCTTGTAGCATCTTTTACATCTTTTTTGTTTTGTTACATACGTTTAGGCTTTTCACACAACTTTGGCAAGATCAGCCGTTACAAACTCTTCTGGTGAACTTTAGACTTCTGTTTTAATTCTAAAATATTAATTCACATATTATATTATTATTATGTATTTTATTCTGAAAAATGCTCTTTTGTGAAAGGTAAAGGTAAAGCCCTAAGTTAACATATGCATCATAAACAGACAGGACAGACAGCAAGTAAACATTTTGAATGTTATTATTAATAGTTTTTTATGTCATCTAAAATTTTGTCTCAAGACTGAATGTATCTTTGACAGTTGTTCGATTGTGTTAGAAAGTTTCCAGTGGTTTCTTGTGTCCATCTTTATTGACCCATTGTTCTTACCTGTCTATAGATACACTTCACACTTGGAGAGAGGTTCTTTTTTGTTGTTGTTGTTGATGATAGACCTTCATATGGTTTCCCGCACCGCCCCACCCACCCACTTGGCAATTAAATAATCCTTCAGAAGCAGAATTATTCAACTCTGGCATTTTGCACTCATGGTTTCCCCTCCCACATGGTGGGAGTTCACGGCTGGGGTCTCGTGTGTGTGTGTGTCTGTGTGTGTGTGTATGTGCGTGCGTGCGTATGTGTGGGGGTGGGTGGGTGATTGTGTGCTTGGGTACGTCTGAGTACACTGTTATTATTTGATGGCACCCAGTGTGCATTTATCCATTATTCATGCCATGCCGAAGGGGCAACTTTTGGGCCAAGGCTTTGGCAAAAGACTGCCTGAACCCTTCATTATGTCCAAAGGCTAGCGTGAGCGTCTGTGTGTGCGAGTCTGTTTATTTGTGTGTGTGTTTTACTCTAGAAAAGACTCATTTCTTAGTCTTGCCAATACTAGCCTTTTCACAGTGACACTTGCTGAAAATCACAGAGTGCAAGAGAGTAGCTGGGAAAATACAGTGTGTCTGTGTGTGTTTCTAAGTGTTTGTGCTGTATGACTGGAGGTCAGAGCTGGAATTTTAACAGTCAATGAAGAGAGATTTGAATGTGCTCCGACTGCCTCAGTCCCTCACAGGCCTCACATCTCAGCTGTCTCCCAGCAGTACCATGACAACATTGGCATAGTATGCACAGAGTATATTTCCACTGTCATTTTGTCAAGACTTTGGGATATGGATTTCAACAAGGAGACAAACACAGCTTCATGTTCTTATAAGATTAGCTCAGTATGGTACAATACTACTGTGAAACCATATAAAAGCTGAGTGACTTCATTTTAAAACGCACAAGCACAGCACACTACAACATATTGTCATCTTAATGAGCTACCTAATCTGCTGATCACTCTTTAAAATGGTTTCCTCGCTACACATAAACCACCGCAGGTTCCAAAATGCATAAGCCTCGCTGTTTCCAGATCCTTCAATTATACATTATGCATTCAGAGGCTTCAGCTAAAGAGTGTGATGTGAATATAACTGGGTTGCTTTGCCTAACCTCAAGGGAAATAAGCGTACCAACTTAAAACTTAACAATGTCATTTCTATTTCTCTGCAGAAAAACGTAATGTTTTTGACTATGGATTACCTGCACTCATGGGACAGTGGGAGGTCTGGGACTCTTTTTAGGTAAATGTCTAATATTACTTAAGATAACCTGAAGTTGCTTGTATTTTATTCCTCCTCTGAGTGGTATTAAAAAATACTCGACGAGGAGGTTAAGAGGAAGGAGAATAGATGAAAGATGAAACACTTGAATCCCCCAAGTGTCTTTATATGATTTGAAGTTTGTCTGATATAACTGAATGACTGATATGTAAAAAAAAAAAAAAAAAATATATATATATATATATATATATATATATATATATATATATATATATATATATATATATATACGGAAGCGTATTGCATTCACAAAAAAAAATAATTTCGGCTCTGTTTTTCTGAATTAATGAGATAATTATCTCATAATTACGAGAAAAAATAAGTTAAAAAAAAAAAATTGGCGCTGTTTTTCTGAGTTTATGAGATACTGTTTCCTGAAAAAAAAAAAAAAGCTCTGTTTTTCTGAGTTTATGAGATACTGTTTCCTGAAAAAAAAAAAAAGCTCTGTTTTTCTGAGTTTATGAGATACTGTTTCCTGAAAAAAAAAAAAAAGCTCTGTTTTTCTGAGTTTACGAGATACTGTTTTCCGGAAAAAAAAAAAAAAAAAAGCTCTGTTTTTCTGAGTTTACAAGATACTGTTTCCCGGGAAAAAAAAAAAAAAGCTCTGTTTTTCTGAGTTTACGAGATACTGTTTTCCGGAAAAAAAAAAAAAAAGCTCTGTTTTTCTGAGTTTACGAGATACTGTTTTCTGAAAAAAAATTAAATGTGGCTCTGTTTCTCTGTGTCAGTGGGACAGTGGTCCCTGGTCCAGGCAGGAGCTCCTTCTATCTGTGCTGCTGAAAGCCTCTCGGGGGAGCGTGAAGTTGTTTCCGTTCTCGTAACCGGTTCCGATTACGGATCATGGAACTAGTTTCATTCACAGAAATCAGAACCAAGCCCCGCTTCGTGCACGGATCAAGCCCTTCAACCACACCGGCGCTCAGAGCCTGTAACCCTGCTTCCTGACAGGACACGACCGCGGTGATGGGAGTTGGCATTAATGAAGTCAAATAAAATGACACTCACCAGCATTAAAGAAAATATACACAGCAGAAGAGTGCAAATGTGGATTCATTTATTTGTCGGACCTGATGGAAAGCATTAGTCAGAACTAGATCCATGGAGGAGCGGCTTGGTGTACTGGTTCGTCCCCCCACAATAACTTTCCATCAGGTCCAGGCGGACCTATCCGCTCCCCGGTGTGTAAGCCGGACTGGAGCGGGTGGACGGAGCAGCTCAACTCCACAGAACAGCGGCGCTCGGAGCCTGTAGCCCGGCACCACGACGCGGTGATGGGAGTTGGCATTAATGACCACTACCACTACTAGGACTCCTGCCATGGGGTGGGTGTCCCGTCCAGGTGCATTGGGCCGACCAGGTGAACCAGTGTTGTCCATCGCTGGTGGTCTTGCTCCAGCTGCTCTGCGTCCTCCATGGTAACTCCATATTGTTGGATGCGATGGACAACACTGGTTCACCTGGTCGGCCCAATTCACCGGGACGGGACACCCGCCCCATGGCAGGAGTCCTAGTAGTGCCCTGTCAGGAAGCAGGGTTACAGGCTCTGAGCACCGGTGTGGTTGAAGGGCTTGATCCGTGCACAAAGCGGGGCTTGGTTCTGATTTCTGTGAATGAAACTAGTTCCATGATCCGTAATTGGAACCGGTTACGAGAATGGAAACAACTTCACGCTCCCCCGAGAGGCTTTCAGCAGCACAGATAGAAGGAGCTCCTGCCTGGACCAGGGACCACTGTCCCACTGACACAGAGAAACACAGCCACATTTTATTTTTTTCAGAAAACAGTATCTCGTAAACTCAGAAAAACAGAGCTTTTTTTTTTTTTTTTTTTTTCCGGAAAACAGTATCTCGTAAACTCAGAAAAACAGAGCTTTTTTTTTTTTTTTCCGGAAAACAGTATCTCGTAAACTCAGAAAAACAGAGCTTTTTTTTTTTTTTTCCGGAAAACAGTATCTCGTAAACTCAGAAAAACAGAGCTTTTTTTTTTTTTTTTTTCCGGAAAACAGTATCTCGTAAACTAGAAAAACAGAGCTTTTTTTTTTTTTTTTTTTTTTCGGAAAACAGTATCTCATAAACTCAGAAAAACAGAGCTTTTTTTTTTTTTTTTCCCAGGAAACAGTATCTCATAAACTCAGAAAAACAGAGCTTTTTTTTTTTTTTTTTTTCAGGAAACAGTATCTCATAAACTCAGAAAAACAGCGCCGATTTTTTTTTTTTAACTTATTTTTTCTCGTAATTATGAGATAAATATCTCCTTAATTCAGAAAAACAGAGCCGAAATTATTATTTTTTTTTGTGAATGCAATACGCTTCCGTATATATATATATATATACATATATATATATATATATATATATATATATATATATATATATATATATATATATATATACACATATGAACAGGATTTTTCTGTTGGTCCCATCACCTGGAGTGATGTGCTTCAACTCCGTATAGTGGGGTAAACTGATGCCAGTGTGGAAATATGTTCAAGTATAATACCACTGACAGCCACTAGATGCACATCACCCATTCACACACACATTCATACACCAGTGGGTGGCTGGTGCCATGCAAGGCGCTGCCAGGCCCTACTGGGGTCAATTTAAGGTTCAGTGTCTTGCCAAGGACATTTTGACATGACCTTACATGACCATACGGTCACTGGACGACCTGCTCTACCAACTGAGCCACAGCCACCCATAATTTGGTGCATTTGGTAAATAACATTCTAATAAAATGATTTGATGTCTGCTTTGTCAACCTTTGATTGACATGTATCATTGTCATGCTTTCCATGTTTGTGTTTACTGAATAAGATACATCTAAATCCAAACATCAGTCCAAAATCCAACAATTGCAGTAGCTCTGCCCACTTTTTTTCCCTCTTTTTTTTCTCTTCTTTTTTTTTCTTTTCTTGCTCTGCCCACTTTAAAAAAAAAAAAAAAAAACATTCTATGGTTTATACCTTACACAGCAAATTTGTGGAGTAGAATGATCTGGAGTTAGGTAAAAAAGAGTGAAAGAGTTAAATTTCTGGAGTTCATTCTGTAAGTTTAACTCCAGCTTGTGTTTTTGATGGTGTCATTTTTGGGGTACATTTACCACGTGTTGAGGAGCATGATTGAACACCATAATGGGTGTTGATTTCTGGACGGAGCAACAGAGAAGACCAGTGTGCTCATGGACGTCATATGAGGCACCGTATAAGTACCATTATACTTCTGAAACAAGGCTATTTATTAGGCTGGAAGTCACTTTTCTGTCAGCTCTGTCAGTATCAAAATGTGTATATTTCTCTTTGGACCAACTTGCTAACCAGCTGCTAAAGTTAGGTCTTGCTGCAAACTTAGAACGTCGAACATGCTAATTTTAGCTTGACGGCTTCTTGTATTGTAGCCTTAGGTAATTCATACAATTCATACAAAAGTTGAGAGCAAAGCTACTGAACAAATAGTAAGTGTCATGGTGCACTCCTGCGTTGCCACAGACCCCTCCCTCAGACTCATTATCAACTTCACCTGCTGGCACCTGTCACACCTGGAGCAGATCTGCATGAGGAGCCCATAGAAGCGGCTCCTCTGCTCTGGTACAGTGCCAGATCATTGCTGCTGCTGTCACTGCTTCAGACCTCTGTAGACATTCATCCCATTTCACTTCAGAGCCATAACCTGGATTCTCACCGTCCTGATCCTGTCTTCCCGTGAACTGTTTTCAAACCCAGATTTTGTCTTGTTCTCATGTATTGTTTTACGTTGTTAAACCCATTTTCTCCCTTCAGCACCGTGCGTATGAGTTCAGTCTTTCACTCAGTCGTGACAGTAACTAGTTAAAACACCAACAATGTTGAGCTGTTTTCTTTGTTTTACTTTTGTTTAGGCACCTCAAACAAATTCATGGATTGTCTCCTGGGCTATTTATATTGTTGAAAGAAAGCACTTCATGCAAGAGCACTTTATAAGCATCTATATAGCATGTGTTTGAGCACACTTCAAAAAACAAAACAAAAACAAGAACCAAAACAACTCATCATTAGATGGTGTTTTTTGTTTTTGTAATCACCCCCCCCCCCCAAAAAAAAAAAAATAAATAAATAAATTGAAATATTAACTCCATTAAGTGTTGAATATTAACCCCCATTAGTTAACATATTAACTCCATGCCAGAGTTCACATAAAATGAATTCCAGGCAAGAGTTGTGTTTTATTCTACATGAGATTACCGTAGTTTTTGTAACTCCCAGAAGAGTTAAATTTTAACTCCTGAAAAGAGTTGAAAGATCAACTCTCTGAAAAGAGTTACTTTAACCCTGCTCGAGAGTGTATTCCATGGTCTCACATGTATACTTCAATCGAGTTGATTTTAACTCCCATGGAGTTTATTCCAAAGACCAGAATTTGCTGTGTATCTTTACTTTTCTTCCAGGGTAAGTCATTTATGCATTTTAGTTTTGGTAGTGTGTTCTGTATTAACCAGTTATTATTGGCCTTCAAACATTTTATTTGCCTCATTAGATAAGTCTCTAATGGCCTTTTATATTTGATCTATAACTATGAATGATGAGTGTTACTATACTGTACAACACTGGAGTATTGTGTTATCTTCTAAGGTACATGTGAAATAAACGCATCAGCAATGATATAAAAAGACAAGTAATGAGTGCTGCAAACGATACCTTTACTTAAAATGTGAGTGAGTGAAATTCCGTAACTGCCGTTCAGCATATCTATATTATAAAAGGGAAGTGTGTCTCAGGCATCACACAAAATCTGGAAAGAGAGTAGTTTGGCATATTTATGTATTTTTGGTCAGGAGGAGACTAGCAAAAAACATCAAGTTGATAAGATAAATATTTTGGGAGATATTAGCAATTTTGGAGTACAATAGCCTCACAATCATGTCCCAGAATCATTATTGAAGTGGGTTACTTAGCAACACATAAAGAATAGGGCCACGTTGCCAAGGGGTCACATTTCATGTGCAGAAACAGACATGCCGGGTGAGAGGTTATTTGACTGAAAATGCCAGTGGAATTTACCAAGAAAGTAAAAGAATGACCTGCGTCAGAGGAAAGTTTATCACACCGATACTTATACCGGTAACAGACTGAGTACAAAGCCTGAACCCAAATGCAAGACCAGTACACAGAATAAGAATTTAGAGTGTTTATTAAACACAATCACCGGAGGAAAAACACAGCTCAGAATTATTAACACGTCTGAAGGCGTGTGATTCAGGACTCGACGTCCGGGCTGTGAGCGGGTACAGCGGGTGGTCAGCACAGCAGAGCCGGAGAAATCCCGACAGCAACCCGACTAGGGCAAAACAGAGGACAGTCAAAAGACAGGCCAGGTCATACACAGGAGAGCAAATCAGGTGGCAACGGAACATGAGGAGAAGGCTTACTCACGGTCAAAGTCCAGGCGAGGGTCAAAACACACAGGTAAAACGTTGGAGGCTGAGGTAATCAGGGGAAAGGCAGAATCGGAAGTCGGATGAACGAACCAGGTCAGAACCAGACGAGCAGGCAGATGAGGAACAGGCAGAATCGGTGGTCAGAGACAAAAAATGGGTCACAACGGGCAGACAGACTGACAGGATCCAAAAACGCTGGTGAGTAAGCACAACGAGTGTAGCAAACAAACAGGGGAAGACACAGGGTTTAAATACACAAGAGGGCGGGAAGACAATTAGACACAGGTGGAACACATCAGGGTGGAGTCAGGCAATAAGGAGCAGGTGAAACAATCAAGGAGGGGATGTAAAGACACCAGACAAGACACATGAGGGAAACTTAACAAAATAAAACAGGAAATGACAGACTACATAAAAGATAGACAAAATCCAGACACTGTCTGGGAGCCGACACGACAATACCACATCTAGAACCCATGGTTCCCCACAGGTCAACGCACTAGTTTATATTATAAAAGGGAAGAGGACTCTGTCTGTGTGTCTCTGACATTATACAAAATTCGGAAAGAGCCGACTGCTGCAGTTCGCCATACTTATGTATTTTTCATCAAGAAAGAGACTAGTGAAAACAGCAAGTTGATAGGACCAATATTTTGGGAGATATAAGTAATTTTGGAATACAAGGGCCTCCCAATGGCCAATCACGTTGCTATGCACAGAATCATAGAAACATCATTGATGTGGGTTACCTAGCAACAGATAAACAATAGAGCCATGTTGCCATAGTGTCAAATTTCATGTGCAGAAACAGACATGCCAGCTGAGAGGTTATTCAACTGAAAATGCCAGTGGAATTTACCAAGAAAGAAAAGAAAGTAAAGGAATGAAGTGTATCAGAGGATCTAGAACCTATGGTTCCCCATGGGTCAACACGCTGGTTGTGATTTAAATGGTCTGAGAAGAAGTGAGACTGCAGAGCTTTCCCTTAACTCTGTTTACAGGTTACACAAAATCAACCTTAATGGCATATCTGGACTAATCACAAGTTTTCAGACAGATGGAGGGTCGTAAATACATTATTGATAGCTTTAATTACAGGTCACTATTAAATAGGGATGCACCACTACCACTTTTTTCCAGACAGAGTACAAGTACAAGTATTTACATTTGAGTACTTGCTGATACCGAGTACTGATATGAGACCTTAATAATACCATTACAGTTCTTAGTTACTTTTGAAAATGTTTTTCTTGTTGTTGTCATTAGTCTGACTGCAACAAAGTGCTACAACTACTACTGACATTTAATGCTTTGGAATGAACGTTTCTCAATCAATCCACCAGGGGATGTCACTCTTAATTAACCATACTGGCCAAATATCACAAAGAGAAGTAAAGGTTTTTCAGAAGAAGAAAGTCAGTAATAACAAACATGGAGACGACAGAGGTAACACTAATGTGGGTACTAATGTTGATATTGATATTGATGAGGGTAGTTGTTATAAATATGTCAGTAGTTTTTCACTAACTCACACAGTCGCTCTTTGAAAAGATCAGCGACCTCCACGGTTCCCGGTGGTGTTCTCCGTCTGGGTACGCATCCGTGAGCACCTGGAAAATGGATGGACTGTACGCGGAGGATGGACAGAACACTCCGTCCGTATCCATCTGTGTCTTTAATGTTACTTGCAGTCAGCGTTACTTTTGTCACCGTCATTTATTTTGAAAAATCTCCGCACTGCTTTGACATTACTCCTCCGCCGTGTATCTGTTGCACTTAACTGCAAATGTCACGCTCCCGGAAGTGGTATCGGTGCGGTTGTATCGGAGTACCTTAACGAATACAATTACAAGTACACACGCTGAGTATCATACCCAATACCCGATACTGGTAATGGTATCAGTGCATCCCTACTATAAATATTCTATATACAGTAGTTAGTAAAATATTTAGTCTGTGTGGTTTCCTCCTGCATCTACTACCGCTACAAGCAAGACAATTACTACTGGCAATTGTCTGAAATGTATTCATGGACAGACTCATAACAATCTATTGAATATGATGATTTTTAAACAAAAGACTTTAAGGTCAGTTTCACCATAATATTAATAATATGTTGATTTGCACAAAGGATCATAGATCATTTCACTTTAATGTGTTTGATGTGTTAATGTTATATTTAGCACTGCAAACAGTTCAAGCCTAATTATTCTAGTGAGTTGATTTTATGATGTGTTGATTTTAGCGCTGCCTCTGCATGCTAAAACAGCAGCAGCCTTCAGATGTTTGATCAGCCATACCACTGTACAACACAAGCGCGTGCACACACACACACACACACACAAAACAGATACACAACCACTGACCAAAATATGAGCTGCTACTTGTCAAATAAGCACACTTCAACAAATAAAACTAGATGTATGTACAATATATACTCTCACATATCAGTGCACACGCTTGGAACATGTCAGCAGAACCTGATGGGACAGAGACAAGACATATGTGATGGTTAAACACTAAAACACATCTTCACATCTGTCCCCGCGTAAACAGAGAGCAGCAACTGTATACATGTAAAGGAAGATGTATAGCCAGTGCAGTTCGACTTCATTTGCTCTGCATTTACAAACCTTATTTAAACAGCATATTACACTATCTCACATTCAGCGGCATACACGTGGGAGTGTTTTAATCATTTAAATTCAGACTTTATTAAAATATTGGAATAATCACACACACGGCTGCAGTTGCTTTTAATAGGTTCCTTATTTTATGTAACTGTATGTTGCTTTTGTTCATTTCTGCACATTTGAGGTACAGTTATGGCATAAGACATACACTGTATATGCAGGGATCAACTACCATTTACAATCTAAACGAATGCTGTATCGGCTAACAATCCTGCCTTCATTGCCTGCGATTCAATTATAGATTAGATATGGAATCCATTTTAGAACTGATTTGACTGAATAGTAAGGGTGTAATTTTTTTTTTTTTTTTTTAAATAGATGTGTAGTCGTTATCACTCTTTCTTCTAAAGAACAAAACAGCAGTTTTTGACACTGCATCGACACTTTTTGAATGTTGTCACTCGCGCTCCAGCTCCATCTGTTTACGTACCACTGGGGGGTGTCGTTTGTTGCTCGTGTGTGTGTGTGTGTGTGAGAGAGTGTGTGTATATGTGTTGTGTGCATGTTATGGATCTTACAACAAGCTCATCTGGTGGCAATGTGTCAGTGCCATTGACCCCTGTGTTCCCCATCTGGTTGGTACACACACTCAGCCAGTAGTGACAGCTGTTCAATCAGGAGACCATCACACACACACAGACACACACACACACACACACACACACAAAATTCATGAAGCACATTCTACACTCCAGCACCAATATGCATGCTGACACACATAATTGTGTGCAAAACAAATTTTCACACAGGGCGTGAAAATTGGATTTCACTACTCTCCCAAGCTTTGCATATTTAAATCATATTCCAGTGTAAGATTATAGTCAAGAGAGATTACTTTAATTCCAATTGAAGAATCTGCACTTACCATCTTTTATGTTACAAGATAAAGCAGAAGAAATGCTTTTTGCTAAATATTACACTGTACTCAGATAAAGCGGCTGAGGCCAGGGTGCTGCCTAATCACAGCTGTCTTTTTATCTTTTATTGAGCAGCGAGGGGAAGGTGGGATGCTATACAGCAGATAGGTAAAGGCAAGTATCATAACTGTTCAAGGGAAAAGTTAAATCTGTGTCGTGTTGTGTGGTGAATTATTGAACACCAGACTGTGTGCGCGCTCAAGCAGATATGTCCCACCCTGATGAAAAACCTGGACCTGCGTGAGGATTGTCCCACACATATACACCCCCTTCCCCTACAGGTCTACACCTGCCTGATAAAATATAGAAACCCCCTAAAGGAAGACAAGTTTGAAATATTCACTGCATCAACAGAACTGTGTTACCCACTTTGAAGGACTGGGTTTTTTTTGTTTTGTTTTTTGCACCATGTGAAAGTGAATTAGAGTTTTTGAGATTTGTCTCTATTCTCCACTTTTAGACAACAGATTTAGGTCTTCAGGCCATTTACAACTTTTGAAATTAAACAGCTGGTTTAATAACACTTTGTGAAATGGTTCTTGAGTCATACACAGGCACACAATTTAATTAAAAGTTACTTTTACCAAAGTTAAAATTTCAGAGACAAAAAAGTAGTCTGTTTTTAGCTTCAGTGTGATGTGATTACTCGTACCTGTAACTACTAATTACCTGACTGTTTGTTCATTTTCATTGTGCTTTTTTTTTTTTAATCAATTCAACAATTTCTGTAAAGCCTTGTGAATTGAATTGAATTGAATTGAATTGTAACTGGTTAAATTATTACAGTTGTTTTCCTAAAATATGAAGTGTATGAAAATGTAAATACTGTATTTTGCCTCAAATTGTTACAGAGTATATAAGGGATTTTCAATATTTTGTGACTCAAAGCCATCTCTGATGTCTGATGACCACCTTGCTGAATAGATGTGAAAAGAGAAAAAAGTAAACGAGGTTTTGGGAAATGAAGTCCAGTGAAAGCCAAAGGAAATTTGACTGACTGATATTGTCATTGTTGTCGTTTGTCATTACTCTGTCATTGTTGTAGTTTTTAGTTTGTTTATGTGTTTTTTATTTGTCTTGTTAACGATCACTAATAAAAAAATATATAACAATAAAATAAAATAAAATAAAATGCTCCCAGAATTAAAAAAAAAAAAAAAAAAAAAAAAGGAAATTTGACTGTCATAGGTGGTACAATCACAGATACTTCCTGAATACACACTAGGGAGCTTTTACTGTTAAAAGGTTCTTTCCTACTAGCGCGTTGACCCATGGGGAACCATAGGTTCTACATCCTCTAATAAACTTCATTCCTTTACTTTCTTTACTTTCTTGGTAAATTCCACTGGCATTTTCAGTTGAATAACCTCTTAGCTGGCATGTCTGTTTCTGCACATGAAATTTGACCATGGCAATATGGCCCTAATGTTTATCTGTTGCTAGGTAACTCACTTAAACGATGATTCTATGATTTTGGGCGTAGAAATGTGATTGGCCACTGGGAGACCATTGTATTCCAAAATTACTAATATGTATCTCCCAACATATTGGTCCTATCAATTTGCCGTTTTCACTAGTCTCTTCCTTGACCAAAAATACATGCTAAACTGCGGCAGTCAGCTCTTTCCAGATTTTGTGTGATGCCCGAGACACACAGAGTCCACTTTCCTTTTATAATATAGGATGTAATTCTTTTGCTTCAAATAGAGAATCAGAGGATGTCATATCCTCCTACGCTCCCCAAAACTGAAATGTAGTGGCTTCTTCTGTCTTTCTTTGAGTTGGCCCAATGGCAGCAGAGGAGTAGAATATTTTCTCCAGTATGTTATTAGAAAAATAAGGAATGCATCGGCTTCAGAAATAAAAAGACAAACAGTACTCTAACCACTCTAACACATGCCTGTTAAATTAGAGCACGTTTGGTAAAAAACAAAACAAAAAATTGTTTTTCTAGTCTTGGTATGGAAACTGAACAGATGGATGAACTGACAGACCTGGACACTGGATTAAAAATCATCCATTTTGCAACATTAAACTTGAATTCTCAATTAACTTGACAAATAAGCAGACATGGAGACATGTTATGCCAAAAGATTGATGTTCTTCCACGCAAAATTCTGCTCCCTCGTGGCCTACAGCTGGAAAAAAAAAAAAAAAATCTAAAACTTTTAAAGCGTATATCACATATTCCAAAAAGATAAATCGGTTTAACAAAAGAAGCTGGAAACAAATTGGTGTGGTGCTTTAATTTGAGTTTAAAGGATTAGCGCCTCATCTGCGGATTCAGAACAACCTTAAATACAGTAATCTGTCCACAGTCCAAGTAATAACATTACTAAAGCATCAGCTAATGAGCCACTTAAAGCCATTTCATTTATCATCGCATTAAAGTCAAACTCGATCCTTTGCTGGCCGGCTTACAGTGGTAGCTAAATGCTCAATGTCCCTTTCGATCCGTCTCATGGCACCAGGCTATCCGTATGTGTCCCTGTCAGATCTGCGACCTGGAGATACCAGGAGGATTTGCACATTTGATGCCTTCTGCCAAGAGTCGTGCTCAAGCCTCTTGCCAAGACAAGGTACCACTTTTCAGCACATGCCAGTGACATGTATCACCACAGTCATATATATACACAGGTGAGTGGCCTCAACTCAGCTCAGCATGGTTGTAAAACAGAAAAAAACACTGGTTGGAGAATATTTCAAGAGTTGGGAGGACACGATGAATTATTTATTTTTTCAGAAGCAGACAGGGGATGTTTGTCTGTGCCATAAAATGTGGCATTTGGTATGAAACCACCTTGAATCATCATCAGCACTTCTGACATGCAAGCGGTGAGGAGTTGGCAGAGTCACGCTATGCTATATATGAATGTGTAAATAAGTCTGAATGAGGCCATGGATCATTTTTCATCCAGAACGGTGCATCAATTAAACAGACAGGGACAACACACTGCACTAATAACTAATGCAGGAACATAACACGAACACTCCACAGGGACAGTATGACGTATATTTTACTTTACGTGATCCATGTAATAATAAAAGAATAAGTGTAAAAATAAGGAAATTGAAAAAATCATTAACAAAGTACGTACGTAAATAACAGAAAGACGCAATTTAATGTTACATCAAGTGCAATGAAAAACATGCATGCGGAAGGGACGTAAACTGTAAACTGTGCAAACAAACGGAACATCTCATGTAATTGGTAAAACAGTGTTCAACTGATTAAAGGTGGGATAGGAGATCTTAGAAAAATGGTTCGAGCAGGCTACATTTTGAAAATACTCAATTCAAAAGTCCAAACCCCTTTCTTCAGACATCCCCCCAAAGCCACGCCTCCAGAGTACTGGCACACGCAATGCTTGTTCCCAAGGGTTCACGGGCGCTGCACAGCAACAATTGGCCCGGCTCCGACCCAGGCTCCGGCCCTGGCTACCGCTTGGGCTCCGACCCCGGCTATGGCCCCCAGCTCCGGCTCTGGCCCTGACCCCGGTTCTGGCTCCGGCCCCAGCTACGGCCTGCATACCTCATTCAGTCTCCTCCAACACCTCCACTTTTACAGAGCAGCCCCAATTCGTACCTAGCTGGCTAACATTACATTTCCTAATGATTTATGTTAGTGACAAAACAGTTTGCTGGTGAACTTTCCATCCTAATATAGCTAATATAGCCAAGCTCTAGCTTTGTTTCCTGTTCAAGTGCTCAAAGCCTTTGGGAACACACAATTCATGCACAAAGAGGTGTTCGCGCAGAGGGAGGAGGAACAAATGGCAGTTGAGTTTAATAGACATCACCGTTCAATCATTTCAATTGGGCGTTTAAAATAATTGGATGATGTTTTTTTCAGTCCTGTCCGTTCCACAGGTGACTAAATTTTTTGTATTTTTGTGTTAGTGCATTTAATTAATTGGTTGTAATCAGGGTATGACGGAGATTTTAAGCAATATAGTAAAAAATGCTCCAGGAAAACATCTCACCCCACCTTTAAGTATTGAGTTAGGTGGATCCATCCATCTGTTCATTTGTTTTTGTTACATGGAACTACATGGAAAACAACTAAAAAAAAACTTTTGAAATGAAAATAGCCATGGTAAATAAGTGGTATTATCATCTACCATAAGTGTTGTGACACGCTGTTATTTGTGAAAGATGCTCGCAACACCTCTGTTTCTCAAAAATTACTTTCATGTTGAACTAAATTACAGATAAAATTATACTGTATTACTAAAATAAAGCCACTACTAACATTTTATTTCAAGAAAATAATTAAATGTTTTTTTTCTTTTTTTTTTTTTTATATGATTCATGTTGGTTCCTAACCTTTTGGTGTCAGACAGCCTGTAAACCCCCTTGTAAACTAGTATCAATGACACTAATGACAAATATCATGCCACGTTTCCACTACATTGTATCGGCTCGACTTGGCTCGGCCATTTTGTGTTTCCATTACGAAAAAGGACCTGGAATCTGGTACCCGGTACTAGTTTTTTGGTATCACCTCCGCCGAGGTTCCAGGATTGGGGAACAGATACTAAAACATAACGTGTAAACACTGCAGACCGCTGATTGGTCAGAGAGTCGTCTCTGTGACCCACCATTTTACAAAAAACAGATGCAGAAGTTTAAAGTAAATACAGCGGTAGGTTAATCCACATAATGACAACCCACAAAACTACACCATGGTTTGTCGAGGAGGTTCAGACGTAAAAATTCAGTATGCGCTTGACGAGACAACACACAACGAGTGACTTTATCAGCAACTCTCTGAGCAGATGATACGGAAGTAACGCACCGCATCGCTATGACATCCAGATACTGTAAAGGCTGTAGTATCCTGTAATGGAAACGGTCTCCAGGAATAGGACCTGGTACCCGAGTCAAGTTGAGCTGAGCTGAGTCGAGCCGGTTCCATGTAGTGGAAACGCGGCATTACTGTCTTTGGGTCACACAATGTGGTTTTAAGATCTTTTTAATTTATCATATTATCAACATTTATCAAGACTCCAATGTTTTTTTGAGATGTGAGAGACAGCATATCTTACCAGATATCAAAACACAAAACTATGCAGTTGTATGGGGAGCACAACTATACTCATGCAACATGTTGAGATATAAGAAGACTCCAAATTAACTATGAAAACAAGTACAGTCCATTAGACACGGCATTGTTTTAACAGACTTTCATGATAAGCATGTGCAGATTAACTGCACCAACTGACATGTTCAGCGTTGATGTTCAATGAAGTACAAAGTAATGTTTTGAAGTGAAGGAGCTGTGTCCAATTAGATTGTCTTTCAAGGGTCATATGAAGTGTTGTAAGTTTATAGGTCAAACAGTGGATTTTCACCTTTTCACCAGTGACTCGCCCTTTAACACTAAAGTGTAACCAGACAATCAATCAATACCAGTCAATCAATCATTCAATCAATCAAATTTTATTTATATGACATGATATCATAACAAAAGTTACCTCATGACATTTTACATTTAGAGTTGATCTAAACCAGACTCTTGTCCGGCAAGAAAGACTTGTACCTCTACAAAGGACAAAAGGGAAACTGGTCACTAGGTGGGTGCATTAGACTACGGGTTACCAAAGTGGGGTACATGTGCCCCCAGTGGTACTTGGAAGAAGCCCAGGGGGAAAAATACATTAGATAAGTCATCATGTACCGATTACAAAATAATGAGAATTAATGCTGAAATATAAAACACAATAAATACATTCATATAATAGTTTTATTGTCAATCATCTTGTTTTAAGCTTTGGTAACATTTTAAGAATATTTCTATTTTATATTATCCAAAATTAGTTTGAGTTGCTAAGTGGTTATTTTTTGTTGATGAAAGATTAATTAATTAGTTAATCAATCAATCAATCAATCAATCAATCAATTAATTAATTAATTAATGACCAATTTATTTATTTTTCTTATTAATAGAGGACACTTTGCCATTTATATTTTGCACACAAAATGTACTTTAAGAAATGTGTTATTTTTTATATATTGCAATTAAATATATGTTGTTTGTTTACAACATTTTGAAAATATAAACAGTCACCTTTAGCACAGGAACAAATTTTGCCTAATTTTTTTCAGTCAAATATGCTGAAGTGAGAGTTGGGGGTACTTGGCTAAAAAAGTATATTTCAGGGAGTACTTCACTGTAAAAAGTTTGAGAACCACCGCATTAGACTAAAGCGTCTAGTCTAAGCCAAGAAGCCAAGATTGATTCTACCTGTCAACTACCTGTAATGTTTAAATGACAAATAAAGAATTTGAATCTGAACAAGACAATTCATTCTTAAGAGATGGATACAAGAAAGATGAATGAGTCGCTCTGAGATTTAAGTTTGAAATCTTCAAAAATAAGGAAATATGTACATTAAAAAGTTAGACAGAGTTCCCATATCCCCCACTGTGTAGGTTTTGTCCACTAAAACCATACAATCCCTCTTGTGTATTCACATCATTTCTCTCCACACTCTCTGTGCCCTTTTCACTACTGCACCATTCACTACCATAGGATTCCTGACAGAGGAACAAGAGAGTTTTTCAGTAAAATATGAATTAATACCTTCTCCTCTGTAAATATTTAACACCACTTAAACCTACAGCTCCCCACCGGGACTCAGCACGGAACTGTCTGGAGACTGTGGGAATGGGGGAGGTGGAAGAAGGGAGAGTGGTGGTGGTGGTGGGGGGACCAGACAGGGGAGAGGCACGGATTAAACTTAGATTCAATTAACTTGGCATGCCAGCTCCATGGCGTCCAGGGAAATCTTTTAGACTGAATAAACACATCATGCTGGATGTCTCCATGCACTGTTTGGTAAATAATGTCCAATTTATATATGTATTATATATATTATGTATGTGGGAGGAATGAAAGCTAGAGAGTAAAAAAGAATAAAAAGCACTCTGGAAACATCCCCAGGTGAAAGCCTGAGAACAAAATGGGCTCTGATGTGTGATTTGTAGATGGATAAGGGTCACAGCTCAGAGCTTCTATCTTCCTACTCCTCATTATTTGATAATGCTAATTGGAGCGAACACTTGGAGTGGAATGTTTTGATTATTAATAAGAGTGCTTATGGAAGAGAGGTTTTTAGCTCCTCTTCCACAGTTCACATGTACACAAACATAACTGACTCGACATGTCAACATAACTCCCTATGAATGAAAAAGAAATTTAGTGAGTGTTATTCAATAAAACCTCCCAATCAAGATTTTTTGCACTTCTTTAAGGTTTATAAGGAGTAGTAGACAAAACAAAGTGATTTATTTTTATAGAAAGTCTTGAAATAACCTGTAGGAATATGTGGCATAAGAATTACTAAAGATAACAAGAAAAGCACTCGGAGAGCGCGGACCTCCGCCAAGACAGATCTGTTCCCCCCCGATCACCACCAAATTTCATCATTTCTTCCTTGTGCCAGTATCAACACTTCCTGAAAATTTCATGAAAATCCGTCCATAACTTTTTGAGTTATCCTGCTAACAAACAAACAAACACGCAAACACACAAAGCAAAGCGATCACAATACCTCCTGGCGGAGGTTAAAAGTGCTGGGGAGTGACAGCAGAGACTGGAATGGTGGTAACATGCATACACACATATAAAGATGCACTTGGAGTCAAACAGAAATATACATTTTTGGCATTATCAAAGCTTTATAACAATATTTTTATTACGCCTGATTTTGCACCTGCTAATTAAATTGAGCCAATGGAATTTTGCTCTAAGCCCTCCCAGAATTACATGCACACATAATTATATCCCTGAAATGGAGTTTCGGGGACATAATGGTTTTACCCTGAACTCCGGCGGCGGCGGATGTCCTTCATGTGAACGCGATAGGACAGATTTGGTTTACATAGGGGACCCCTAGTGGAAGAATGCGATCAATTTCAGCTTCTCTATGAGTATTATAAGTCATCCGAATGGGGGCGCTTTTGTTGAAAATCAGTTTTTTGAACATAAATCAAGCAATAATAGGCCGACTGAGATCAAATTTGGTTCATATCGATTGTCTTACAAATGTCCATTTTCTGGCTACTACCCAGAGTTTATATGTTGTCATTTTTAATTCACTAGGTGGAGTTTTGTGGGGAAAAATTGGTTCTCTGACCATTATTCTGCCACTACAGGTTGATGTAACTGAAATATAGTTCATATTGATTGTCTAACAGTTCTCTTTCTTCATGCTTCTCCTTTACATGATGTCATATTTGGACACCAGGTGGTGTGTTTTTTCCAAATGGTTGGGGGAACTTCTGTTGAAAAGTCTGTTTTTTTGGACATTATTAAGAAAATTGTAGGCCAATCTAGCTCAGCCTTGGTTCATATATATTGTCCACCAAATATCTAACATTTTTTTCTGACATTATACAGTGAATAATTTTCTGACATTATTCAGGCTGGATATCCTTCGTGTGAATGTGATAACGATCCCCCTTTAGCACCAACATAGGTGACCTCTAAAGGAAGAACCCTATTGATTTTGGATGTTCAATGAATATTATCACTTGTCCAAATATGGGCACTTTTGTTGAAAAATCAGGGTTTTTTTGGATATTCTTCATAGATATAGTAGGCCAATCAAGTGCAAATTTGGTTCATATTGATCATTCAAAAATATCTATCTTGTTCTTATTACTATTAGTTTAGTTGATATTTACGTTGGACACGTTGGAGAGACTATGTCTCTTGGCTGACCTGGGAACGCCTCAGGGTCCCCCCGGAAGAGCTGGAGGAGGTGTCTGGGGAGAGGGAAGTCTGGGCATCCCTGCTTAGACTGTTGCCCCTGTGACCCGGCCCCGGATAAGCGGAAGATAATGGATGGATGGATGGATGGATGGATGGATGGATGGATGGATGGATGATATTTTGTCACTAGGTGGAGCCTTTTCAGTAAAATTAAATCTGTTTTTCTGACATTATTCAGCAAATAACTGGCCGATTGATATCAAATTTTGCACAATATTGTTCATTCAACAAAATTTATTACCCATCTCATTCATATTACCTAACGTTTAAGTGACGTCACATTTGCCACCAGGTGGCACTCCATGTCACATAAAAAAAATCAGTTTTTCAAACATCATTCTAGGAATAATAGGTAAATTGGGGTCAAATTTAGTCCATGTTGATCTTCTGACAAATATCCATCTTTTCTTTGTACCCAAAGTTCATATAACGTCATATTTTGCCACCTGGTGGCACTTATAAAATATAAAATAAAATAGGTTTCTCAGATCACATTCAGGTAGTAATAGGTCAATCAAGATTAAATTTGGCTCATATCGATTGCCTAACAAATATCTATGTTCTTGCCACTATTGCTAGTTGAAATGATGTTATATTTCACCACTAGGTTGCGTTCATCTATGTTGGATTTGTATTTGAGGTTGGAATTGAATGTATCTAAATACCTTTCTGGAGTATTTATATCTGTATTTAACATTTTAAAATTGAGAGAGTATTTGCATTTGAATACTCTGTCAGAGTATTTGAAAACAACTCAAATACTTCTCAAATACTTTACACATGCTTTCACAATATTGAACAGATGACAAATTCAATAGATATTAGCTGGTTCTCAATACCAACAGCACAGAGTACGGTCTTGCGAACTCGGCGAGTACAGTCTTGGTAAAAACAGTCCCAGAGAACACACTTCATAAGAACAGAAGTCTCTCTGTAATTGAAATGGCCGGTACTTGTGAACTTCCGTCCTTGTCTCTTCTGTATTTCTGCCATAATGTATTTTCCTTAAATCACCACAATGTCACTTTATTTGATTTCAATACATTTGTACTAGTATTAATTTATACATTTTGTATACTTTTCTAAACTGTAATACATTTCATGAATACCATATCACGATGATAAAGGCATATTTCTTTTCTCACAGCTGATGACATTTCTCGAGAATGCCAAAACAGATGAACAGACAAGAACGCATATTGAAAAACGGCTGACCAGATAATCAGAGATGAGGCACTTCGGCTCTTAATCCTTATGCAAACAATTGTTCATATTAAGGGTGCAGATGTTGGGGTGATATGAATCATGAAATCATGATGTGGCTTCCTTTACCTGGTTGCTTCCGCCAGTTTGCTTGCAGAGGCGCATTCCATGTTACTTAGGATCATCTCATGTTTGATATTGTTCTGAAGATATCAAATGACCAATTATGGGTATTTCTATACAATGTTGCATTTCATATTAAATCTAAATCTAAATAATCTTTTTTTCTGAATAACAATTAAGTTGGTATCTTTTGTACATTGCATCATTTACTGTACACAAGAGGATTGGGGAGATTTCGGGGATATACCCTTGCTGTCAGCCCCAGCAACATAAGCCTTGTGACAGTGACATTAAAATCAAAATTTCAGTGTTTTTAAAGAGATTTCTTCACAAATGCCAATATGTACATGCATCTATATCAAATGTACACATAGGGATAAAGACAAATGTTCAAAGATGCATATACAAGAGACTCCATAGAGTGACTTGTAGCAATAGAATAGAATAGAATAGAATAGAATAGAATAGAATGCCTTTATTGTCATTATACATATGTACAACGAAATTGTAAGTGACAACTCTCTGGTGATGCGTAGTGCAAAAGTTTAAAGAAGAAAGGAAGTGTAGACAAAGGGACAGAATAACAGGAGTGATGTGACCTTGTTATTTAATTTTTCTTAACAATTGTACAACAGTGATTTGCACTAACTGTAAATGGGACGGGGTATGTTGGATGATGCTATGGTGGAAACAGAGTAGCATCCTAGTCTGAGCTCCAGAGGACATGTTGGGAGATGTAAGAGAATGGCACTGCTGTATTTTGTCAAATAAATAAAAGTAGTCAATTACAAGCCAGGGGCTCATTTCTGTGCTCACTTGTTCATTCACAAACCCCAACACAATGCATAATGCGTTAACCCCTTACTGGGCTTGCTGGTTAAAAATCAGTGCTTGTTAAGTGCTGCATTACAGGACCTGCTAAGGTCTGCATTAGAATGAGGATATATTCTTGAGTTTCATTTCACTCTACACTACCAGCCAAAAGTTTGGACTCACCTGGTTTTTCTTTATTTTAATGACTATTTACATTGTAGATTCTCACTCAAGGCATCAAAACTATGAATGAACACATGGAATTATGTATTTAAAAAAAGAGTGACATAACTCAAAGGATGTTTTATGTTTTAGATTCTTCAAATTAGCCACATTTTGCTTTATTACTGCTTTGCACATTCTTGGCATTCTCTCGATGAGCTTCATGAGATAGTCACCTGAAATGTTTTCCAACAGTCTTGAAGGAGTTCCCAGTGATGCTGAGCACTTGTTGGCCATCTGTGGTCCATCTCATGTCATTTAAATGAGAAGGTGAGTCCAAACTTTTGACTGGTAGTGTATTTCTGCAAAGTAGAAGACAGAAGTTTGATAATATCTTTGATGAATTCAGATTTTTCCTGACAAAAACAAATGTATCGTGTGAGGATTGATCTGCTCAATGAATTTATTCTTTGTATGGATACTGTGGATCTTCGGTGTATGGATACAGATAGGGGTGGGAATCGAGAACCGGTTCTTTTGAGAAGCGGATCCCAGTAGCTCAGTTCCTTGGAATCGTTTGCCTGCCTGCTTTGCAATTCTGTTTATCAATCCCGCCTTTGTTGCGCATGTGCAATGATTACACGTACACTGCATTGTTTTGGTCAGAACGTAGCCAACATGGCATTGAGGCAGAAATGGTCTAAGAAGATGACACCAGGTCCACTTGTAACACTTGCAAAGCTTCCATGTCTTCAAAAGGATGGAATCCCTTCAATATGGTCAAACATTTGTACACACAGCAAGTGATTCATTTACAGGAATGTCACGCATTTGATACAATACTTAGTGGTGCTTGTGAAAGTGAATGCTGGGCCCAGTTCCAGTTCTGGTGTGGGCAACAAACATCGTACCCCCTCAGATACAAGTTTCCGAAGGTAGGGGAAAGGAAATGAAATGCACAACAACGGGAGATGGGCTGAGTCGAACCGGTTACATGTAGTGGACATGCGGCAATTGAGGAATTGAGGAATAAAGCATCTTAGGTTTCACTTTCACTGCCGTCCCCCCACCCCCCCGAACCGGGCCCGGCGTTATCTGTTATTATTATTTGTGTGTGTGTGTGTGTGTGTGTGTGTTTGTGTGTGTGTGTGATGAGGTATAACTGTGGTGAGTGAGTGGATGAGGGAACGGAGCAGAGTTAAGTTTTGCTATACATTCTTTTTTACGTGTTGTTCGGCGTGGTTACGACCAACAGTAACCATTTAGAGTTCTGTTAATAAAGTCACCAGTGTGGAATAACTGGGGTCTTCCTTAGACATCCAGCCGTGGGGGGGGGTTCAGTGGGGCCACCCTTGTTTTCTTCAATTTCTTGTTCATTTTAAAGCCTGGTACAACTAAAAGTACATTTGTTTGGACAAATATAATGATAACAACAAAAATAGCTCATAAGAGTTTAATTAAAAAACTGATATCTAGCCATTTTCCATATTTTCTTGATAATAGCCAAAATCACATACATCACATACATGCATTACATCAAATAGCAATGGCATTGTACTGCCAAAAACAGTGCTTTTAGGCATTCCTTGTTTTCTTTTTCATCTGTTTTAGTCACATGATACACACAGGAGTTAGTATTTGATTGCAAAAAAACATTGTTTGTGATGACCTTCGATGGTCTAATAATTTTGACCACGACTGTAAATCAACATTATGAATGCTTCAAATCACATAAAACCATATTGTGTTTTGTCATACATTAATAAAAGTAATACAAAATGAATACTTTTGGAACCAAAACAAAGCGTTAGCTTTAATAAGGTTGTCCTCAGTTATGGCAAATTCCATTGGAAACAGTGGGAGTAGAGGCCTTCATTAATTGTTGTGTTAACATTAATGAACACAACCAGCCCAGAAACTGATTTTGCGTTCATTAAGCCTCTGTGTTTGCTACAACATCATTAGCTTGCTATTTGCGTTAAAGGGTGCACTAAGGTTACGTTTGATAGTTCACTCAGAAATGAGCCTCAGGTTCCTGATTGTGGGGGCCTGAGTAATTTGGGACATGTTAATGAACATTGGCCACTCCACATTGTTTTTTTTTATTATTTTGTTTATGTATAATTCAAGCATTTACAATAGCAACTGTTATATTTTAGGCAAGTTTTAGGCATTCCCACCTGATGACTCCTGTGGTGGAAAAATTTACTTTTTATATTTTATACTCTTTATATTTTATACTGTTAGTACATCTTCTTTTAATGCTGAGTCATTAGTCATTATGTGTGATGTTTACCACTCTGTAACACCCCCAACCCAGGAACGGAGTTCTTGCCTTGAGTTAAAACCCAAACACCTAAATGTCTGAATGTGTAGATAGAGAATGGCGCCTGCACTCCAGATTGGATCCAAGCAAGGTTAGAGTGGAGAGGTCATCATGACCTCTTCACGGAGCAGAGAAGGAGTAGTATGGGGTGGTACGATGTACGTAAGGAATGACATCATAGTTTGAGGGGGTTGGATTTGGTTCTATATAATCTTTAGTTTTCTCTTGTTTAAGCAGACTTCACTTACAGAGTTTCTCTGTGATTGACTTCTCAATAAATGCATTTATTTATTTTAACTCTAACTTTCTCTCCTCCTCTTTGTGTGTGGGTTATCAGTTGAACATTTCCATAACAAATTGGCGCTGCGAGCAGGGTTCCATGTGTGCTGTCGGGCGGGGGAACGGAGGTTGGTGGACTGATCATCCTACGGGCCAAAAAAGCGGCTGTAGCCCCGTGGTAAAACGACACCGCAGACGGGGGACCGGCCCCGAGCCCCGCCCGTCTCACCACTGGAATCGGAACTGAGTTCAACGCCACACACGGTGAGAAAGTTACAGTTTGGGGTGTTGGGGCTGTTACTCTCTGTGTTCCAAACTCACGTCACTGGGCACGTCACTGAAACAATAGTGGCGTGCGATTCGGGTTTATATATATATAAAAAAAATAAATAAATAAAATAAAATAAAAAAAATAAAAATGAAAAATAAAAAAATAATAAATAAAAAATAAGAATAAGTATATATATATATATAGACCTGAGTCGGGTTGCTATTGTATGCAAATACAATAGAGTACAGGCGTTTTTGGGAGATTTTTTCGCCTTCAACCAAAAAGAAAATCGTATAGGGTTGCTATTGTATGCAAATACAATAGAGTACAGGCGTTTTTGGGAGATTTTTTCGCCTTCAACCAAAAAGAAAATCGTATAAGGTTGCTAGTGTATGCAAATGCAATAGAGTACAGGCGTTTTTGGGAGATTTTTTCGCCTGCCTTCAACCAAAAAGAAAAATCGTATAAGGTTGCTACTGTATGTAAATACAGTAGAGTAAAGTTTATAACAAACTTGAAAGCGTTTTAGGTGATTTTTTCGCTGACAACTGAAAAGAAAAATCAGGGTTTTTTAGTATTTTGTTCGCCAAGGAACAAAAACCACTTAGAAGACGTTCTAAGTGTAAAAATGGGAAACCGGCCGGGGCACAGTGACGGGGGTGTGGACAGAGAGGCCCCTATTCCAAAACCCATGGGTAAAAAGAAAATATGGGGAAATTGTGCTTGAATGTGCTGATTATTGGGTAAACATGGGTATTTTTTCTAAAATGCCAACTTTGGGTGTGCAAAAACTGAATGAGTTAAAGGGAGGCAAAGAGAGAAAAAACAAAGTCAGGGAATTTAAACAATAGGAACCTTGTAACAAATGTTTTGAGATGTGGTGAATGAAGCAAAAACAAACTGAGGCATGTGTAACCGTAGATGACACCATCTAGCTGTGTTTTTTTCCCTTTATGCCTAATTTGTTAGAATATTTAAACCACTTCTTTTCATTCATAACTTTATACTTCCCTTGTATTTTTGTGCGACGTCTGTGCTACGTCTGTAAGATCTGGTAAATTATGCTGCTGGTTATAAAAACAGATATAAAACAGATTATACAGATTAAACAGTTATATTTTAGATTGTCAAGGAGCTTGAGCTCCGCCACTTTACCATATACTATATGCCCCCCCCCTTGTGTTTCTGTGCAGGCAGCGAAGTTGGTGTCCGGGTCTGGACGCCTGCCCACAAAGACGCCGCGAGTGTTCCATAACACTCCACAGTCTCAGCGCGAATCTCAGATTGTCTCTCTGACACATCTGCATGGATGAAAGCCCATCACCTTCAGCTGAACCTGTACAAAACTGAACTGCTGGTCTTCCCAGCTAAGCCAACCATACAGCATGACATCTCCATCAAAATTGACTCCTTATCTCTGGCTCCTACCAATGTAGCATGAAACTTGGGAGTCATTATTGATAATCAGTTGATCTTCACAGATCACGTTGCCTCTGTCACCCGATCATGTCATTTTACTCTGTTCAACTTAAGAAAGATTAGGCCACACCTAACCTAACAGGCCACCCAGCTCCTGGTGCAGACTATGGTTATCTCCCGCCTTGACTACAGCAATGCTCTTCTAACAGGCCTCCCAGCTAGTGTTGTCAAACCACTAGAGATGGTCCAGACTGCAGCAGTGCGTCTGGTCTTCAATCAGCCTAAAAGGGCACATGTCACCCCCTTACTCACTGAGTTACACTGGCTACCCATAGCTGCCTGCATCAAATTCAAATCATTAATCCTAGCCTACAAAATTCTCAGTGGGTCTGCTCCTACCTACTTAGGTGCACTGATAAAAGCTTATGTTGCCCCACGACCACTCCGCTCAGATGGGGAACGTTGTCTGGTGGTCCCGAAACCTTGTACAAGATAATCCAGGCTCCTTTCATGGGTCGTTCCACGTTGGTGGAACGTTCTACCAAGCACTACCAGAACAGAGGCGTCCCTGCCTATCTTCAAGAAGCTCCTGAAGACCCTGCTCTTCCGAGAGCACCTCCTGTCCTAGCACTTTTAGACATTCCATTTTAAATATACTAATAAGGTTTTCCCAGGATCATCACAGGTTTTCCCAGGATCATATCTGGACTTGCTGCGGTGGTCCTGCCTCTCTCCTACCTTCATCATCATCACTCACTTATCCTTTACTGCATCCATGTGTCTCCCCCTACTTCCCCCCTTCTCCCCCTCTCTCTATCTCTCTCTCTTTTTCTCTTTCTTTACCCTCTCTCTTTAACCCCAACTGGTCAAGGCAGACAGCCATCTTCCAGGAGTCTGGGTCTGCTCCAGGTTTCTGCCTGTTAAAGGGAAGTTTTTCCTTGCCACTGTCACCAGTCACAAGTGTTTGCTCCTGGAGGATTCTGTTGGGTTTCTGTAAATTGGCTTAGAGTCTGGTTTCGACCAACTCTATATGTAAAGTGTCATGAGATAACTTTTGTTGTGATCTGGCGCTATATAAATAAAATTTGATTGATTGATTGATTTGATTGGTTTTCCTCTGTAAGTCACTTTGGAAAAAAAGCATCTACCAAATGCATAAATGCAAATGTAATGTAAGTTAATTTTTAGTTACACTGACACAATTTCACTCAGGCATTTTGGTAACTATAGTCCCCTGGGGTCCTCAGGTGCCAGTCACTTAATGGACCACTTACAGCTAGCAACTAATTGTCTGATGTGTCTGTGTGTATCTGTTTTGCAGGTGAACAAAGTTTTGAAAAAGATGTGTAAAAGTGGCGTCAGAGAAAAATGATAAATGTGTGTGTGTGACGGACCATTTGCAGTGCAAATATGAGATTTGGAGTTTGCAAGTTAATTAACAAGCCATTCTTTGTGTGAACCAGTGCTACACATTGTGTCAGCAATTCACTGAAATAGTCAGTATTGTAATCACTGTTGTCCTCCTGAAATATGTCATTTGTGAACTATTATTTTTGTGAATGATGGATGAAATAGACGGACTGTTAACACAGCTGTCAATCAGTGAATGGACCACCTGCAGCTAGCAGCTAAGTGACTGATGTGCCTGTGTGTATCTGTTTTGCAGCACGAAAGACAGTAAAGTAAACAAAGTAAACAAACTCATGCACACCTGGAAGTCCCTCTGTGTCCAAGTGGGCAACATAATAATAGCCAGGACTGAGGTTGCATGAACAAATAAAATCTACTCCTCAAATACAGACAGTAAAAAATGTATGTCTGCATCCAATGCATAATTCATTCAGAAATATAACGCTGCTATTTTCAATAATTATTATTTGTCTGAAGTGTTATTGTCTGCTCTCAGCCACTACAGGTGTGGGTGTCAGAGTAGTTTACCCAAACAGTCATTTGACAAAACGTAAAAGTTCAAGATGACAAAAATTTGCACAATAAAAGCCTTGTTGAGCAATGGATGGTTTCTGTTTATTGGTGTTTAATTTGAAAGAGTTCAAGAAATGTTGCAATTGTGATAAAAGTAGAAATAAGATATATGGTGTGATGCAGATGGAATGTTGATTTGGGTAACTTTAGTCATACATTCTGGATATCCAAATATACATTTTTCTACCTTGTCCTCATTTAACTCAAGAAAATTGTATACCCTTACTGTCTTCAGTTCTGTAATCAGGTTGGTTCTGCTATTAATACAGGGAGAGGTAGATCTTAGTATCATTTGCTTAGCAGTAAAGAGAATCTAGGATTTTTCCTGGCTCAAAATCATACGGAGGTGGAACTGTGCTGATCAAGGTACCGTGTCTTTACTTGGCAAGTGGTAGGTTTTTACAGGAACATATTTCATAACCAATATGTCAATTATCACATTAAAACATGATAGTAACAGGTTTTAGTGTTCATTAAATGCTAACCCTAAACCCTACAAATAAGAAAACTCATGTTGTCACTCATATGGTCAGAAATTTGTCACAAATTTATGCGTTATCTTATCCAATGCAAACAGTTCAGATAAACGTTGTTTGATGTAAGTGATCAATGTAGGACGCCATTCACATTTTTATATGATTTTACTTTTTAATACTAAAACAAAGAGAAAATTTGCAGTTTTTCTTATTTACACATCATTATAACAATATTTTACTAGTCCCTCCTGCGATTCTGCTACATACCTTCACAATACCCTGGAATCTGTTTTTATTTGTGATGTTAAATAGGGGTGTGTATTGGCAAGAATCTGGTGATACGATACAAATCACAATACTGGGATCATGATCCGATATATGGCAATATATCACAATACTGTAAACAAGGCGATACTTTTTTTGTTTGTTTTGCTTCTTTTCGTAAAAGATTTTTTCCTGGAAAACTAACATCTGCCTCTTTCAGACAGTAAAGTTTGCTTTGGATCATGCTGCTGCTGCACTACAATTTCACAGTTCTGGAGTGGGTGGATCGGTCTGTCTGTCAATCTATCTAAAAAGTGATTTTAGGATGCTTGAAATAACCATTATTTAACAAAACAGTGTTATTAATTAAAAAAAAAAAAAAAAAAATACCCATGTGACTATAGAAATAAAAGAGCACATAGGATTCCCCCAAAAAATACACCTCTGCCATATCTGCATTTGAATAAATACCTACAAATATCGATACAGTACTTTTTAATATCGATACGGCATTTTGAAATACTAGAAAAGCACTCGGAGAGCACAGACCTCCACCAAGGCAGATCACTCAGACACAGGTAAGACACTGTTTTATTTGGCTTTTATATGAAATAAATAAATACATATATTCATAAATAGATAAATAACTGGATGTCCATATAATTATTTACAGATCAAACACAGCAGGTGGTCCAACAAGAGGACGTGGTCCAACTGGAGGATGTGATGCAGCCAAGGAAAGGCCGGAAATATACAGTATTTAGTGCATTTGTTTCTTTTTTTTCTTGAAAATTAGAAATATGGAAGTGTTTATATCAAAAAGCTAAACTAATATGTTAAAAACTCATAATTGATGTATGTAAATGTGTAAAGTTTATAAGGAACCTGGTGCTTTGGGAAATGTTCTGTCTAAAGTTTGGTGTGGATTCCTGTAATATTTTGTGGAATGATGGGATATCTTAGAACTGTTTGTTATTATTATTGTTGTTATTATTACTTTATTTTGTGATTTTGAATACAGTGTTACTGTTTGTGAATAATAAAGAGTCAAAAATGTAAATAGGAAATCAGTTTCATCTTGAAAATATATATCTTGGGGAAAAAAATGCAATTTTCTCAGTTTTTTTGCTCAAAATTGAGTTTTTTCCTGAAAATGACCAATAGTCAAATGTCTATACCTCATGGATGAATGAAGATATAATAAAATATTTTTTTTGTGTTTGAAAGTTGAAGTTCTGTTCTTTCTTTTGATGTATTCAGTGTTCGCATACACCTTACAGAACATTTTCAGTGGGCCTTCAGAGATTAGTGAATATGACCAAAAAGGCTGGCACTGGCTAGCAACTCACTGGAAAGCATTTTCTAAGTCAGTTCAGCCTTCCTCATTTGTGTGTGGGCATGGTCTGAGGCAGTTGTAAATTTGTTCACAGAGTAAGAATAAATTTGGGTACAAAAATATTGATGAATCCTGGATTTGTGCATCAAATTATTATACACAGAGTTTCAGCACAGATTTGTGTGTACACACTGTTTGTGACTGAGGCCCAATGTTGTTAGAATATATATAATTTTTCACAAAGACCACATTAAAATACAACTGGTTTACTGGAGATTGCGCAAAATTTGACTGAGGCGATTTTCTCCAAGAAAAAAAAAGACATCGCAAATCTTTTTATCCACTCCTCAAAATTTCAGTCAAGTCTAGTCAGTTTTATTTCTATTGCCCAAAAATCACAAATCTGCCTGTCAAGGCTTTGCTATCGGTACAATCTAGACACCCTCTGACATCCTCTATTCTTAAACCCTCAGACTGTGAGCTCTAACTCGGTACTGTGTGTCTGGCTCAGTTTTTCCTGGAGATCATTTTGGGGAGACAAAAGTAGAATAAAGTGTAAGAGAGAAAGCTGCTGGAAGCCATTCTACTGGAGTGGAACTTGAAGAGATCCCATTATCAGACAGCCAATTCAGCTCTGTTTCAAAGATCTCAGCTACCCTCTCCTACAATCAATACTTTGTTTTTTATGGCCATCCTGTGGTCGAAGAAGCTGAGATGTTCATTGTGTGTTATGTGCCTGTGTGTGAACGGTTAAGTGTGTGTTTGCTCATTGATGTGCGAGTGTTTTGTTCTGCTAGTGCAAGACCTTATCTTTAATGTATGGCCAATAGTGAGCCTGTAAAATAATGTAAGATTTTAAGGATCTGAGCATAGAACTGCTTACAAGCCTCAGGTCATCACAGAGAACAAAAAATATTGTAGGGATGTTTTGTTGGCTCAAGTCCTCTTTGGTATAAAGAGGCGCTGTAAAGATTAAAGTTGGTCCCTGGGAGATCAGGCAGGCCTCCAACTGTAGCTTGAAGATTCGCTATTTGATGTTTCAAAAATCACAGATCTCAAATGGTATTTGCCGTGATGCTGGCATTAAATGCATGAGGCATCAGTATTGAATCCTGACTGCGTGTCTGCAAGGCAGGAAGCAGGCTGGTGTTCTCTGTTCTGTTTCTTCTTCAGTAGGTGCATGCAAAGATGCTCTGTATTCCTTTGAAATTCTTTTGACTAATGGAATAATCTCAGAATCACTCTCATTTATGAGGAAATCACCCTTAGAAGATTACAGATCATTAATAAGGCTTTCATTCAATTCCATTTTATTAACGGTACAGTCACCAGCAGCCTTTTACTGCAGGGGCACTTTGAATTAACATAAACATCTCTGGGCAGATGCCAGATGATCCTCCCCATGCCCCCCCGTGTGCCCCCACCCCCGTCTTTCTCTCTGTTGTAAACGAGTCTGTGATATTCCAAGAGGAGTTCAGCGCTGTTCCCTTATCGATCGACCGGGCAGATTAATATCAGTCGTTATTTTTTTTGCCTTTACTGTAGCTGCGGGGAGTCAGAGTATACCTTTTCATGGTTCCTCTGACTTACTTGATGAGTCGGTCATTAACCAGCAATGGCGAGGGATACCAGTTAAAAAGAAACACCCACATACGAGGAAACTGTCTGGCTAATGTGAGATCAGGGACAAGGAGCCCACAGATCAACACAACTATGAGCAGATTCCCAAACTGTCGTCATCCTGCTTGATGCTTTCTTTTCATGTGCAGAACACAGGGAATATTCAGCTAAATGCATGCAGAAAGTACGACCTGACATTTAGTTCATTATGTTATGAACCAAAGAGCAGCTGTGAACGATGGCTAAAGTACCGAGCAGTACATTCACAATGTAAATACTTTGTTATAGCTGAGCCAAGCACTCCCTCCTCTCCAATGACTTGTGGTATTTTTCTGCGTCTGTTGCCAATGGAGGCTGTGCCAAACTCCTATCAACTGGCACAATCTTTGAAAGTCATCCAGAAGAAAAAAGGTGAGCATGCAGCCCACGTAGCTATCTTATATTCACACATACATACTGCATACTCACACGCATAGGGTTTCCCTGGTTTTCCAAATGCATACAAATACACAACTTGCTGCAATATGAAACTGCAACAGAAACGTATCTCGGTATACACACTTTGAGATTTGCAGCCCACAATCTCACATACATGAGACAGACAGAGGAAGAAAACCAAATGTGTGCACATGTGTTTGTGCTTTCGGGTTTCTGCTTGTGTGCGTGTGTGTCTGTATAGCCAGTGGCAGATGTGAGCTGTGTTTTATTAGGTTCATTGCCAGAGTGACCCTGGCCTGTCTGTACCAGAAATCACCTGACATGAGTAGAAATATGAGCTGCCTTCCTGACCAAACACACATTTATACACACACACACAGACACACACATTTGGTCAGCTAAGCCTTAGCAAAGAAGTTTTGGATAATACTAATCGCTTAGGGAGTGAGCGGTGGATTTAGGATGGAGAGAACAGTGTGTGTTTGTGTGTGTGCGCGTGCATGTGTGTGTGTGCGTGCGTGCGAGTAAGGTCTGTAATGATGCAGGGACACTGGGGAGAGTAGGAAGGAGGTAACGATATGGGAAAGAATACAGATCTGAGGACTAAGACAGTGGAAGGAGGGAGGCAGGAAGGTGCAGGAGTAGATAGATAATAGAGGAAATTGAAGCTGGAGTGAGGGAAATGGGAAAAGAAAATAATGAAAAGGGAAGTACAGCACAGATGAAAATTAAGATCACAATTACTTTGTTAAACAATTTGCAGCCAGTGGAAGAAATCTGTCTTTTTGCATATCTTTCCGGACATAATGGTTTGCATTTAATTTTCTTGTTGCACTTCAGTGCTTCTTGGACAGGGTAAGGTTCACTGCCTTGCTTCAACCCTGTGGCAGTGTCAGAAGATAATATCATTTATTTTATTTTTTTAACTGTAGATTCTTGTCTTCTTTCTTCCCCTACACCAATCTAAAGATTATGTTTCCCCACTTGTGTCAGAGATGAACAAACCACAGATAAATGGATAACAGTAGGGATGCTGGGAAGTCACAGTTGAGTTGAAAATGGAAGATAGAAACTGAGAGAGAGAAAAGCTATCGTGTTTTTGCACTCACCACTGTTTGGGCTGCGATTAATCACCTGCAGAACCCTAGCAATGAAAGTCCACCTGTGAAGTCCACGTGGACACTGGCCTCCAGCCACTATTGTGCGGAAGTAGACAGAGGTGGAGGCATGTAGATGTATACACCAGCACCAAAAAACACTGACACATACATACTTACACACACTCACAGTAGCTCATATACACAAAGAGTTGCCAAGGTCCTGCTGTGCAGCTGAAGTTAACACTGCAGAGTCACATGTGCGAGAGCTCACCTGGCACTCAGCCCAGATCTGACATACTGCAGTGAGGCAGTATCATCTCTGCCTCCATCCCACCCCTCTCTTCCTCTCACTCCGTCCCTCTCCCTTTCACTGTCTTGCTGTTTGGAGAAGGGCCAAGCCAGACTTTTAGCCTACACCTCTCCCCTTTGTGTGTCTGATCTCATCCATTCACCTGAAGACCACCCCATGTTACAGGATGTTTGTGCTTCACATCACTGGCTGTACTGCACAAAAAGAATGACAGGATGTTAAACCATAGGTTGCATAGAATTACTGGACAAAGAAGCCAAACCAAGACTTTATGTTTGTTTAGACTATCACCATGTTGGCTTTTTCTAGCCAAAGTGACTATATTAGTACAAAAATGCAGAGCTGCAGGAGTGCGAGGAGTCACTGTTGTCTTCGTGGAACGCTGGGTGAGGTCTTGTTCAAACAGTAAACTCAGGCTGAATCCCAATTCACCCTTTGGCCCCTACACCCCTGTGCACGTGAAGGGGTAGTGTTGTCCCAATTCTCAATTAGGCGGAGGGGAAGGGCTCTATAGCCCTCAAAACTGAGATATTTCAGGACCACACTACGAACAGAGGGGTAGGAGAAATTTCCGATAATTCTGTTCGAATCATTGGCAAGACGGAGGTAAACACAGCCAAAAAAGTGCAACAGTGTGATGAAAGAAATACACAAATGTAGGTATTTTCTTCGTAAACAACTCAATCATTTGATCGACCGTTTAATGCTGTTTCAATGTGTTATCGATCGCGTTTCTGCGGTTTATAGTTGCTAGCTGCAAAAAGATGACCGAAGTCCATGCAACAGAAATGGGTACAGCTGCTGACAGCATGGGGAATTCTTTCAGAAATCTGTATCTGTTTATAGCGGCATCGATGACCGCTGATGACGTAACAGGTCTTGAAGGGTCGTCCCATTTCATAGGGGAATGTTTCAACCCCTTACCCCTTGCAGCTCCGTTTCAAGAGGTAGTGCCAAGTGCAAGGGCCAAGGGGGAGGGCTAAGGGGAGGGAGGTCTAAAAAAAGAACATATTGTATTTAATAAAGAGAAAAGATGTCAGCTTTCAGAGAAGCCCTCATAGTCTGATTTGGCAGATGAGCAAATGATGTAGTCACGTCAATCAAAATCCCAGCACAACAAATATCATATACTTTTATTTGCCCTAAGACCTTACAGGCAACTTCCAGCTGCTTTAACAGTCTGCTGCTGTGGACAAAGGACTGGAGTGATTTGTATGTGTGTCTGAGCTTTCCTTCTCAGTTAGTGCATCTGATGAACAAGCATTTGGCATTTTAGCTAAATAAACATGATCACATTGTTTTGCCTTCAGGCAAGTTACTATGAGTGAGTGACGTCACGTGAAAACTAGATATTAGCCATTGTGGTATTTCCACTTTAAGATACTTCCACGTCGACTTCACTTTGGAGCTGAGGTTCTCATGCCTTGAGTTCTCTTGTGCCCTTCAGGTGTTCATTTTTTACCGACTTCCACTAGTAACAATGTCTTCCATACTCAAACATGCCTTCTCAGATTTTTATAAAGGTGTAAATATGTTAGGACTTCAGGTGTCTTTGAAAGCCAACAGTAAGACTATTGTGAACACAGGCAGTGCTTTGGTAATCCAATTTATGTGAAGTTATGTTGCTTTTACAAGGTAAAGAAGTTCAGACAATTGAAACACACCAGTGCACAATCATATAAGATGGATAGAAAAAAAAAAGATAAATAAATACATAAAAGGCATTTCAGTACTTACGTTCAGTGTAAGTTGAAGCATGTATCAAAAGTCTTTTCACTGATTTTCATACAATACATAGCTGGATCAGGTTCTTACTGTCTACTGTGAATATAAAGATTCCTTCTTTCTTTTTTGTCAGGCAGATCAAAGAAAAGTTGATTTTATTACCTTTACATGTTTCAGCTACACCTGTAGCCAAAACATCATAAAAAGAGTGCGGAAGGACCTGACTAAAGAACGGCTCAGACACATCACATAAAAATTGAAGAACATTGACACGGAAATAGGACGACAAACAAGCAGTTTCAATGCAAATTCCCCCTGGATGAAATAAACAATAAAATAATATACAACAACATCTGGACAACATTTTCAAGAAGGAGTTAGGAGAAACAAAACAACAAATTGAGAAGTTGGGAAGACTCATCACCAAAGAAAAAGAAAAGATGGACAAGAACAACACAGCACATGAAAAATGGGTTTGTAACTTGTCTAAAGGTAAACTCATACAAGCACAGACCAGTGTTTTAGTCCTGGGATGCTGTCCTCCACAGGATCCCAGACAGCAGGGGACCTGGTGTCTGGGAAAACCTGGATAAAACAGCTGACAAGACACGTCACAGGAACATCACATGACCCTTCTGAGGAAGGCTACAGGTGTAACCAAAATATGTAAAGGTAATAAAATCAACTTTTTTAATCTGTCTGACAAAAAAGAAACAAGGAATCTTTTCATACAATACAGACATGGCAGCCTGTGACAAAACAAATTCAATGATTTTATAGTTTGTGCTGTGACAGAGAAGAGTGGTATACCTCTGAGGCTGTACTGAAATAGGAAAAGAAAACAGTGATCATAAACAAATAAACTTAGAAACAGCTTGGCTATTGATACCTAATTCCACACTTGCGTTCAATTCTGGCAGCGTAGTCTGCCTGTGTCTGCATATATATATACTGTATATAAATATATATCTATATATCTATATATCTATATCTATATCTATATATATATATATATATATATATATTTTTTTTTTTTTTTTTTTTTTTTTTTTTTTTTTTTTTTTCTATTTTGGAAATGAAACCAATTGTTGCTCAGGAAAAAATACAGCATCTATCTATATGATCAATTTGTTACTGATGTACAAGACAATCTCTAACAGAAAGCATAGTGTCACTTTCTAACTCAGCCTTCTTAGATGGTCATTCCTGAACCTTGGTTTGAACACAGCATCAACAGATTTGGTATTTACACTCCCTTTCTTATACAGACCTGTTCATCCTCAGTCTGATAATAGATCCAAAAATTGATTTTATAGCATATAGATAGATAGATAGATAGATAGATAGATAGATAGATAGATAGATAGATAGATAGATAGATAGATAGATAGATAGATATCCTTTTGTGTTGGAATGGAATGATTATGGAATGGAGTGACAAAACATGATGGTAAAACATAACTTTTACTGTATATTTCACACTTAAGAAATGCATTCATATAAATCAGAAAATCGAAAGTCTAGACATAGAATATGTCTAAGAAAAGCAACACTTTAGTGCTCTTGTGCCATGTCCTTGGTGATACTGACATTGAAACATATAAATTGATGAGAAAGTCAGAAGCAAGACGAAGTCCTATAAACTTTGGTGAGGAACATAAGTCCTAGAGTGGGATTTCTACAGTTTCTGGACATGATGATTTGATAAAGTAACCAAAATAGAAACAAAAATGAGGGCTAATTGTTAATATTTGTATTTTCAACTGGTTTGGTGGCAAGTCTTTGACTCATTCAGTGGCTCAAAGCTGAACCTATCTGAATAGAGACATCTGCAGGATGGGAGGAACAACACATATCAGTGACAGTAGGCCAGGAATCGATGCTGTAATCGTATGAACCCATACTGATGTAAGTGATGCAGTTACACAATCAATCTGGGTTTCTCTTGGAAAAATGTTTTGTTTTTCTAGTCATTTCTATTCAAACAAAAGAAGAAGAACTGAAATATACATTCCAAGAACAAATGTGGCAAAATGACTGGACTGGATGTCACCTTTGTACCTTAAAAGCAGTTATAGTTTGTCTCTAAATCATTCATTCACACATGCAACTAAGTAGAGTAATCATGCATTATAACACCTCAAACCATTGTTGAAGTAATACTTGGCAATGTGTTTTGTTGTTTTAAACATGTTGACACTAAACTAGATGCAAAAAGAAAAAAAAAAAAAAAATCAATTTTGCTGGTTTTGGAATTCATAACAAGTTAACTTTTCTCAATTTGAAAGTTCTGTTTTGTTAATGCTAGTGCAATTTAATTACACACAAACAACTTCTGGGAGACAGTTTTTCTTCAAAGAGAGAAAGTGCGATTATATTTAGCATTTACTCATGCTCCAGAGGTCTAAACTAGCAAAATGAATTCACAGTGAGTAATACTAATCATGTTCTTCCAACACTGTTATAAATTAAAACATAGAGAACATTTCATTATTTAATTTAGCTTCAATTTACAACTTGACACCTGATGCTGCACAAACACTGTGCACCGTAGAATGGTGGCCAATTGCAGAAACTATCTCACAAAGAAGATATTTAAATCTGTGTGACTTTAGTTTATGAGCCTGTAGCTGGGAAGTATGGTTCTAGTCAAACCCCCACCCCCTGAAACACACAAACACAGAAAAGTAAAGTTCCTCACAATGGTGCGGACCAAAGAAAACAAACTCCCAGTGTGATTGTGTCCTCTATTTCAAAAATAAAACACTGAATGCGCAATTTATTGCTCAATACATCATGAAGATCAGCGTGGATTGAGCCATTTTCTATTTGTTCCCTCGCATTCAGCAGTGACAAGGCAGCCACCCAGAGTGTGTGTATTCCTCCATCGATCCTATAATTCACGCTCACCTGTCACATCGATGCATACATTTCTCCGCTGCAGAATGGCTCAGTATATGCCCATTTATAACATAATGTCAGAGGGATTGTAAATATTGCAGAAAAAAAGTTAAACAATGCAAACACTAAGATAAAAGTCCTTGGAGGAAGCACCACAGATATAATACCATGTTTTCTGAATAAAATGAGCCAATCTCCTCAGTGAACACAATGCCTTTTTTACACAATAGACAACACATTATGCCAGCGTTTGTGCTCACACAAAGGCATTATTTGTATCAGACTATAGATCGAATACTTGTATGCTTTTGTGAACGTCGACGTGCACGCGGTGGGAAACGTTTGATCCCAAAGTTACCTTGCTGCGCCGAGCTATAGTCACTGCTTTATCCTTGCCTGAGTGTGTGTGAATGTGGGTGTGCGCATACGCTCCTGTGTGTGTTGCTATAATTAATCACAATTATCAGGTTGACTAATGCAGGTGCAGTCTCACCGGGAGAGGCCATTTACAAGCTCAGCAGCACAAAATACGACCCAAAGACAAAATGGTGTAGAACGAGAGCAGAAATACAGGCATAGCAGCACAAAGAGGAGAGTTTAAATGGCATCTTATCTCCTGCGTCACAATTACAGATATTAAGATTGCGTACCGCAAACATCCAGCATGCACTATGGTGTCTTCCCGGGCTGCAACTTTGTGCTGGATTTCAGTTCTACATCAAACGCATAATGTTGCTACTGAAGCCAAACAAGGACAGTTTATGTGTGACACCATATGTTAATAGAATGCATAAAGCACTGGTGGATGACAATGTAGGTCCTGCTTCAAAGTGATACTATGCATTCCTTTTTTGTTTTTGTTTTTTTTTTTTTGTTTTTTCTGGCACTTAATCATGTGCAGACACAAACTGGCACATGTCCCTCTCTTCCTCGACGCAGGAAAAAAGCCAAACTTTTCATCAAAGCGAAAAGGGAACAAGTTAAAGTTCAGGACAACCAATTGAGGACCAGCTTATCCTGTCTTCAGAGAGGGGGGAGAAGAAGAAGAAGAAGAGGAAGAAGAAGAAGAAGAGGAAGAAGAAGAAGAGGAAAGTGAAAAGGAGGGGGTGTGGAGGCGGTGGGGTTGGGGCGGTGGGGGGATGGAGTACACTGGCAGAATAAGAACGAAGGCATCCCTCGCTCCTGTTGAAACGCTAATGAGGGTCCAAATCCACTACTGGCTAATTAAGCATGATACCCCGTGACATAGAGGGAAGGGGGAAGGGGAGGGAGAGGAGGGCTGAGAGAGGGAGAAAAGGAAGGAAATACAGATAGGAGAAGGGAGAGGGGATGGGGCAGGAAGAGGGGAGGACCAAAAATGGAAGTATAGGCAAAAAAATGTCACAGGTGAAGGAAGAGGGAAGGGAGGAAGGGAAGGGAGGTGTGGGACAAGTGAAATGAGGCCGAGCGTAGAGAAGTGCGGGATAAATCGCAGAGGAATGGAGCAGGGAAGTAAGGAGGAGAGGACTGAAACTTTTATAAGGTCAGGGAGATGGCGAGGGCAGAGAAGGAAAAAAGGAAAAAGGTGGGAAGAAGGGGAAGAGAACGAAGTGGCGAAGACGGAGGAATAGTCCGTTTTCATTTAGAGAATAATGAGGGGTCTCTGCATTTATCAGGAGGTGCTGTGTTAACCGCTCCTCGCTGCTTTCATCTCCCCTCGCCCCCCTTTGCCTCTTCATCCGTTTACATGTGGAGCATGTTAATCGATTTGCTCGCAGTTAGAGTAAACACACGCAGCAAAAGAAATGGACGGTGAATGAATCGTGCATTGATGTAGCAAGCCTGAGTCGGTGTCACTCCATTTTTTTTTTCTTTGGTTTTGGTGTTTGTTTGCCCTCTTTTACACGTACCAAAGTGCACACACTGTCCACATAGTATAGCACCCAGACATTAAAACTGCTCCACACATGCACTGTAACATAGCTGTGGAGGATCTTTGGTATTCTGAGCGCTTGGGCTCAGCTAGCATGGCTGTTTTTCTGACAGCATGACCTTTTGTTATATATTCCTCCAATCACACAGCTCTAAATACTGGATCCATCACACACACAGAGATACACTCACACATATACACATGTGAGACGCACACATAAATGCAAAGTTCAGTTTGAGCCTGGAAGACAACTTGTGACAGGTGATAGTGTAGCCTAACAAAACAAAGAGAAGCGTTAAATGTATATATATATATATATATATATATATATATATATATATATATATACATACATATGTGCATATATATGTATGTGTGTGTGTGTGTGTGTGTGTGTGTGTGCGTGTGTGTGTGTGTGTGTGTGTGCTTTCCTGACAGCCAGCATGCCTTTAATCCAACCAGGTGGCCTGAGGATTACATGTATGTTGACCGTGGAGGAATGCTTTATGGGTTATGGATTCATTTTGTCCCTTTAGTCTGCCTATTTGTCAGCTTGCCTGTCCGTCTATCTGTTTGTCAGCCTGTCTTGTTCATCTGTCTGTCTTCAACTGTTTGCATGTATGTCTATTGGACTGTCTATCTTCCATCTGGTTGTTTTTTGGATTTTTTTCCCCCCTTTTTTTCCCCCATGTCACATCTGTCTTATTTTTATCTTTTCCATCTTAATATCTGGTTAACGCTCTGTCCGGCTGTCTTTCTGACAGTCTGGCATGTCTGTTGGTCCCTCAGGTGTCAGCTTTTATTAACTATTTGTCTTTGCTGTCTGTCTTCTTCATTTATTGTAGTCAGCCAGACATGCATCCCCTTTTCCCTCTCCTTCTCCCTCTCTCCTTCCTCCTCTAGTCCTCGTAACAAACTGCCATAATGTCTGCAAACTGCCTCAGGGGTTCTGGTTGTCGGGCTGATAATGTGTGTAATAATGCCTTTGCGTTTCCTTAGCAACACCATGGAGACGCCTCACTACATACATGGTTTGATTCGTTGTGGGGGGTGGGGGTGGGGGGGTAAAAAAAAAAATGAACTGCTGTCCGTGGTGATAGCAGCAGCAGCAGCAGCTGTGGTGGTGGCTGGAAAATTCTGCTGTTTCATCCATGCAGTTCTGGAAAGGGGCAGTGGAGGGCGCTAGAATGCAAGGGAAAGGCAAGGGCTCCAGGCTGGCAGCGACAGGAAAACAAGCGAGCCTCACACACAATGACTGAGCAACATTACAGCCCTCACAGTGTATTACTGCTGGAATCTACTGGAGACTGAAATGAAGTTCTATAGAATGGATTTCCTTTTTTTCCCTCTCCTCTTTCTTCATCTCTTCTCCCAATATCCATCTATCTAATTCTCTCTCTCTTCTGTTATTTAGAGCATGTTAGCGCTGACAGAAGTTTGCAACCCATAAGTCAATGCAGCAGACTCCAGTGAATTGTTGTGATGGAGAGACCCAGACTGCAGAGAGAATTATGATCAACAATCAATAGGTTGAAAGCTGTGCATCGATGCACTCACTTCACATACACACACACATGCACACTCACACACACACGTACACACATGCACGCACTCACACTCACACTCACACACATACACACACAATATAACCCACACATGCACACAAGGCTTCCATCACTTTGATGCGATTGTCACTGCACCTTTTTTTAATCAACTTCCAAGGCCACACACACACTTTCTTCATCCTGTCTTCTCTCTCTTTCTATCTCTCCAGAATTGAAACCACAGAAGAAGAAGAAGTAGAGGAAGAAGAATAGGGGGGAAAAAGAAAGTTACCAATAAATTATTATTGATCTCCACTCTTGGCTGGTAGTCTCGGGATGGATTTCACTAGTAATTTTCACAGTCTCACCGTTTATCACCTAAACGGTTTGTGTGTGTTTTTCTGGGTACAGTGTATGACTTCTCTGAAGCAGTGTCTATTTTTTTAACTAGCCTCTCAACACTGTGCGAGTTTCAGTGTGCGTACATCTATCGTATAACCTGATTAGAATGGATGACAAGCACTTGCAAAAGGTGGAATTAGATTCTTTAGTTTAAATTGAGCTGTAGATTTAGATGAATTCTCCAGTGTTGTTCTGCCTTTTTGAGGTGCAGCTCACACTCCTCAGTTACATCTCATCATGATTTCTATGTACAGCGACAGGGTGTAAAAAAGAAAAAAAATGTTCCTTTCATTCTGTCCACACCCACTCCACCTCCATTTAATACGGTGTCCAATTTAGGATGCCTTCTATTAGCAAGAAACAAGCAGTTCTCTGGAATAAAATGATAACACTGATAATAATAATTTTAACGATGCACTATCAACACAAAAAAGAGGAGGAAAACAATCATGACGATAAAATAAATAAGCTTTAATTGAATAAAACAAAAGCTTAGTGTTAATTAGCTTTTGGAATGTTCCTTACTTTAATTAAACACTTCAGTCTGTTACTCAGGTTGGATGTCATGACAGATTTGTCATCTTTGCAAACAGTTCAATGGGAAATTCTCCAAGAATCTTCCTGAAATGACTTGTAGCATATGAAGAGGTGGAAGTCAACAGGAAGATGAGCAGTGGAACCAAAGATATTCTCTATTTACAATGGTTTTGCTTTGCCAGTGGTTCACTTACTTCCTCCTAAGTGGGTGTGGTCAGAGCGTGGAGAACGTTGTGTGGAAGAATCAAAGTGATTTCATGTGGTGTAAATAAAATAAGAAAAGCTACTATTATATATGTATTTTTAAAGTAATAACTGATATAATTGTTTTCATAATTATCATTAACATTTTACTTTCCTGCTTGGTTTTACCTCCTTCAAATGAGATTTGTGAGATCTTGTAGTGTTCAGAGGAAAATGAAAACATTTTCATTATTATTATTATTTTTTTCATTGTCTCAAAAGGCCTGAAATTGCCACTTTAACTCTGCCACAGAAATACACCAAAAACAGAGAAGATGCATGTGCATAAAACTCATGTGATGTAAACAAGCCCAAGACAAGATGGTGGCGCTTAAGTTAAGGTTAAAGAAGAGGTGGTGCTGTGACGTTGTCATTTCAGAAAAAAAGAGGTGTATAGATTATAAACGATGAAATGCAAGAATAGCATTTTGTACTCACTCTTGAACCTGGCTTCAAAAATGTGTTTTTTGGGCTCATAGACCACTGATTCCATGTCAATGAAATGCCCACATGATAAATAAATAAATAAAAATTATTTTTAAACTAGAAAAGCACACGGAGAGCGCAGACCTACGCCAAGGCAGATCAGTGACCCCCCTGATCACCACCAAAATTTAATCATTTGTTCCTTGTGCCAGTATAAATATTTCCTGAAATTTTCATCCAAATCCGTCCTTAACTTTTTGAGTTATCTTGCACACAGCCAGACAGACAGACAGACAGACAGACAGACAAACCAACGCCGGCAAAAATATACCTCTCTTTGAGGTTCCAAAGTCATTTTTCTCCTGATCGGTGTTAAATAACTTAATGTGTAGAGGATATGTGGAAAACAGATGCAACTCAGGTGATTTGGGGACAAGAGAATCTGTAAATCACATTCACTTCCCCCGTTGGAGTGAATAGAATAATCTTCCTCTAGTCTCCTAAAGAAAAGACCATGTGACTCTGAAACAGGAAATGATTCATCAGTGAACCATCTTGTTCCTAAGTGTATTTGGTTGAAGCCAGGGAACAGGTGGAGTCAATAAAAAGGGGCAGGACCTTCACCTGGGCCTCCTGCACTGAGACCACCGGAGAGGGAGAGCAGTTGAGGTTAGTCTTTGTTTGGCAGACCAGTAAATTCCACTTGGTTGAAGGACTAGACCCGACAGTGACTTTTTGTATGCATGTCAAGAACTACAAGCAACAGGTCAAGAACTCCGGCAGCACCTATCGATCAACCAGGAGCCACCCATTCACATGCCCTGCCCATCTTTTCAACTACTCTACTGGTCAATATGTACATGGACGCATAGGGTTAGTTGTTTCCTTGCACATTTTTTTTTCATGTTTTTTATATTATTTAAAAGTTACTGATAATGTATTTTCTGGTGATCACAATAAAGACTGCAGACCAAAATGTGTTGGTCAAACTTTAGAGTTAAATAAAGTTGTGCTACACAACAAATGTTGCTGAAGCACTTGAATTGCCACAAGTTTTTTTCCACCTCCATGCACCATGGAAATAGGTGAAGCTGTGCCAGAACCTTTAGATTTATTCCAATGCAAACAGAAAATGCTAAAGCCCAATATAGATAGTTATAGATGGGTTTTAGTCCCTTTAATCTCGCATTAACATTGTTACTTATAAAGATAGATCCCATTCAACTGCAAATCTCCATCTGAAGGAGTAAGGACTTTCAGTCTGACAAGGTACAGTATGTATATTTTGTATCCGTTTATGTTTGTATAAGATTTCCTTCTTGTATATTGAGCTTTTATATCTTCTGTTTTAAAGACACTGCTACATCAGTACTTCCCAAATTTTATAAGGCTTGAGAAAAGTAATTGAATGTCTTCTCGGGATCTAAATTCACAACCAAAAAACTACATCATAGCCATAATATTTACATGTTTTTGCCATTTTTGATCATCAAAACAGTTTGCCATTAATGCTGTAACGCCAAAGGTATCATATTTGATACATGACTTTTGAAGCCCACTACATGATCAGAGTGATTTTTTATTATTTTTTTTAAAAACCTGATGTTTAGCCTCCTGAGACCCAGGAAATGTCAGCTAAGAACCAGCTTTTTTTGTTTTTTTAATTAAATAAGTGCCTTTATTGGAAACATCATGATACAGCAGTTTTTTCAGATCCAGTTTTTAACATTTTTATGGAATTTCCTTTGTAGTTGACAATTTTATTTTATTTATTTTTTTTGTCTAAAGTTGTGAAACTGTTGTCCACAAATGTGGACAGAAAACCCATAGCTGGGTCTTAGGAGATAGATGCAATACATGGATAATCCACCAGGGGGGAGGAATTCGCTCACTAGAGGCCTTTCCAGTGACACCACAAGACTGTCATTAATGAGGAAGGAGGAAGAATTTTGCCGACTTTGAAAAGGAATTACCAATTTGTTAGACATGTTTGTATTATATTATGTTTTTGCGAATTCAAAAATAATATTTGAGCATTGACACGTGATGTATCAAATATGATGCAAAATTGAAACTCATACATGGAAATTGATATTTGGGAAAAAAAAAATTTTTTGGTTTGGCAGAAGGACCAACAAATCGTCCAGTTTCAAAGAAGTGGAATTTATTGGCAATGATTTAATGATTTAGGCTTTACAGGGTTAAATGCCCTTTGCTGGAATGGCTAACCACTAATAAAGATTGATAAACAGCCTAAGCTTGGCAGCAACTAACTGAAGTGCGAATATACACAAACAAACATATAGTTGACTGACTTCTCACTGTCAGCACATTAGAAAAGTCTATTTTTTACATCTTCACTTTGTATAACATTTTCTGTGTGTTGCATCTCATGTGTTTTTAATCTTTTACAATACTTTGTTTTTTATCCTTTTTTTATCTCTTGGGAAATTGTTTGCTGGTTTGGTCATTTCCATCTTGATGCATCTTATGTTATAGTTTTGTTACGTCTCTTTATGTTTTTGTTGTCAGTCTTCATGTCCTTTTCTTCTTGTCAGTTCTTCAACATTATTTTTGTCTTGTTGTTTTTCTCTTGTCTATAACAGTGTATTAGGACCACATAGGAAAAATAAAAACACTTGTCACTATGAGAATAAAATCCTAATATTTTGAGAATAAAGTCATAATATTATGACAATAAAGTTGTAGTAACAAAAAAACCCTCATAATTTAATGAAAATAATGCCGTACTTTTATGAGATTAAAGTTGTAATATTTTGGAAAAAAGATTTGCAATAGTGAGATAAAAAGTGATCATTTAGAAATTGTAAGCCTTAAGCCTTGTAGATGACAGAATTTCCGGTTATTGCTCTCTGGTGTAACCATCAATAACCCTGCAGCCCTGGCACGTGCAAAGCAGGGGGCCGGGGGGGCTTGAGCCCCTGCCGCTTTGATACTCTGCCTACAAGTACCCTTTTTACTCGTTTTTTTTTTTTTTCCTTTTCGCGAAAAACTGCATGACTAAAATTTTTGTGACTAAAATTTTGATCAATGATAATAAATGTTAAGAGTGGTTTAATTTGGCTGTCACTGGACCTGGTCATGGAGCCCTTTCTCTGTCATGCCCCGCCCCTTCCTCCTGTGCAACCTTGCTTGCAACACACACACGCACACATGTAATGTGGTCTGGAGAATGAATGAGGAGGAGGGAAGAGTCGCGATTCAAGGTACGTGAGAGTCCACCCCGCTATCTGCCCAAAACATTCACTTGTCACTTTTGGTCCTGGTCCTATTCTTCAACAACTATAGTTTTGGGGCCAAAAACCGATCGTAAGTGAGTCAATAATTCAATATCATTGTCACATCATGGAATTAGCTCACAGACTAGCACGCTCTAACAGCTGGGTGTCCACCTGAGTCTGAGTCCTCACTGAAGCACTCACACATATTTGCTTATGTTTTACTTCCATAAACTGTTGAGTTTTAGCCACAAAATTGTAACGCATGGTGATAGTCCTCACTCGCTGAAACAGTCACTTTTTCTTCAGTTTTCTCTGTTTTTGCATAATACCTTTAAGTTTACTCTGAGCTTTAATGAACATCTACATGATCAGTAAATTAAATATAGGGTAAAGTAAGTGAATTACATTGAAAAATGCAAAACACAGAGGTTTTTATTTTAATAAATGGTGATAAATCACATGAGAAAAGTTAAAAAGAGAGAAAAAAATAATTTAGAAGAAGCTGCCATAAAAGTACCACTGGGTCTTAATGGGTTAAAATGTGCTGAAGTAATTAAATTCTGCTAAACCGATATAAAATTGCATAAAAAGAAAACACATCCAAGTCTTCTTCTCATCCAATACCTAAATCTGGCCCTTTTGGTGTACAAGAGTCATAAAACTTATGTAAAATCCCCTGACTCTTTCATCAGTGCCAACACTTTGACATTTCTGGTTTTATTTCAGAAACAGCTGGATCGATTATCGTAATATCCGTGTTCGCCTCAAACATCTTGAGTGAATCTTATTTGAAATAACCACAAACCTCCACAAATATTCCCATCAACCTGGTCAATATTAAATGATACAGCTATAAATACTACAATATAAACTTTATTATTATCTTGTAATGTTAAATGGTTTGACTTGGGTTAACACTTCCTCTACATGGTTATTTCTTCACTGTGAACCTAAATATCATCATAAATATGTCATATAATGAAAAGAAACTAAATATTCAATGTTTCACTGTAAAAGTAGGTGTAAAACCAGATGTAAAATGAAGGTATTTCTAGTTATTAACATTCACTGTCACGCTTTTATACATAATTTAACATCTGTTTTTAAGAATTTGTCTTGGACTTACACTGCAAAAATCTAAATCTTACCAAGTGTATTATTCTCATTTACTAGTCAAAATATCTCATCACACTTAAAATAAGACATAATCACCTACAGAGTAACTTGTAAGGGAGATAAAAGAACTTATTTTTAGACAATAGATCTAGAAAATCTTATTTCAAGAAATCTTACCGAGATAATTTTCACTTGTTCCATTGGCAGATTTTTTTGGTGAATTGTGCAAAAAAAATCTTGAATTAAGCAAAAAAAAATCAGCCAATGAAACAAGTGAAAATTATCTTACTAAGATTTCTTGAAATAAGATTTTCCAGATCTATTGTCTAAAACCAAGTTCTTATATCTCACTGAAAAGTTACTCTTTAGGTGATTTTGTCTTATTTTAAGTGTGATGAGATATTTTGACTAGAAATGAGAAAAATACACGTGGTAAGATTTAGATTTTTGCAGGGTATTAACACAAAAACTTCCACACATTACATCTTTATTTCCACTTATATAGAAACTGAACATCAAAAGAAACTTATCACATATTCTATGTGATGCCATTTCACACCATTTCATTAAATATGAAAACAAATTCTTTCTTGTTCTTAAAAAAAAAATACATTTAATTAACAAACAAAATACAACAAACAACAAAACAGTGGATGAGCATCCAGAGGATAATGTAAAATATGACAAAGGGTAGTTCAACAAAGTTCACATTTAGTAACAAGCAACATTATTAATCCACAGCAAGTCAAAGCTCTCAATCCCATTGAACATCTGTGGGATATTCTTGGTAGATCAGTGTCTGCTAGGCGTCCAGCACCTGGCAACCGCCAAATGCTCATACAGGCCCTTCAGGAAGAGTGGGACAACATCCCCCATGATAGGATCAGGAGGTGAATCCAGAGTATGCGCAGAAGGTGCACAGCCTGTGTTAGGGCTCAGGGAGGACACACCCAGTATTGAGGACATTGATCTGGACCATTTGGTCAATCTTTGACTTGCTGTGGATTAATAATGTTGCTTGTTGCTAAATGTGAACTTTGTAATTGGTGGTTATTCGTTTTCATGTGCCCTTTTGGAAGATTGAGCCCCTGCCCCTTTATAGCTCTCTGCACGGCCCTTCTGCAGCTGACCGCTTCCAGTCAGTTCCTCCTCCACAAAAGAAGCAATTTGCTCCAAATCTGTTCAGTTCTTACAGCGAAACAAACTCAAACGTGCAAACTCGCTTCAAAGTCCCTGGACTAAAGATACTGAGTTGATGGTGGGCTCACTATTTTGCCATGCATAAACCCCAAATGAAAGTATAACCTCACAAAATGTCCCAAGTTCTTCATTATTTGACAAGTGGGTACAACTTTATTCTTGTAAATTATGATATTTTTCCCACCGGTTTTTAAATTACAATGTTATTCTTGTAATATTATGGCTTTATTCTTGAAAATTTTACGATATTATTCTCATAATATTGCAACTTCATTCTAATAAAATTATGACTCATTTTGTACTTGACTTTATTCTCATAAAATTATGGGTTTTACCTCAATATTTTATGACTTTATTCGCATAGTGACAAGTGTTTTTATTTTCTTTTGTGGCCCTAATATGCCGTTGTCACATCTTTTCATCTTCAGAATTTATTTTACTGCTGAAGCCTCTGTTCTGCATTTCACACAACTTTGGTGAGGTCAACATCTCTAAAATCATCCAGTCAATACTCTTCTTATAACTTAATACTCTGACAATCAGTGATCCAGTATAAATAGCCAAGGCCAATTTTTGGACTCAACCCTAAGTTTGGGAAAGGCAGCACTAAAGGAGCATGTTGCAGTTGTTCCCACATTCATGAAATTTTGGGTGCTTTTGGGAGCTTCAGTCTCACATGCCCCACATAGCAAACCTGCATCATATCCACTTGAACTACCAGTCAGCTGTTTTACTCAGGTCTTATATTACCCATTTAGCCAAGTAGTGTTTGGCTTCATACTCCATTAACCTAGAGTCCTTGTGTAAAACAGAGGTGGGAGAGACTAAATGGCTAACTGGCTGAAGACAACTCCAGTTTGTCACCTGTGACATCTGAAACAGGTTAATCATATGCTTTACATCTATTCTGGAGTCCTGAGAGCATCTGTACTCGCTCAGTACCATGTGGTAACCATAACAACCATCCAGTTACATAAGAACAAAAAAATCAAAAACAATTCCAGTTGGCTACGGGTGGCACAATTTGCAACCTGAGGTGAATCTTATGTCCTTGAACAAGAGCAGAGCCTCATCTAACTTGGTCATTAAAAGTTTAGGAGCCACATACACACTCATTTGATCATAAAGTGCACATTCACACACAGATGAACTAAATACAGTTCGAAATAAATTCAGTAACTACTGATGTGAACAGCAGGACATACAATGACTGTAATAAATTAAACATAGTATTTATTTAAATTATTAAACTGTTGAAACTGATAAGTTTTAACATCTTTTTTTCTCCAAGTAATTTTATGTGGGGCAGCACCCTGCACCCCCTATGGACCAGTCACCACTAATTTACAGTATTGACAGTCTAATTCCACCCACAAGCTTCATCCTTTTTTACTATCCACAATTACACCTTCAAGTGAAGCATTCTGGTGCTGCAAAATTAAATTCAGAAAAGCTTTTTATTATTTTATATATTGTGAATAAAATCACACACTTGGCTTAAGATAGATAGAAATCCTATTAATGACCATCAACTGGGCACAAGAGAGAAACAGAATGTGTACACAGCTTTCTACAGACTTTTTGTGTTTCACCTTCACATGCAGTCCAGCTGAACTCTGAAATATCCTTGAAAGAAATTTGTAAGAATACTACTTTTATTGAAAGAGAGAGGGGGGGGGGTCACTTACAGTCCAACCTGGAGGTGTACAAATAAATACCTGTGTAGGTCTGTTGGAATTTGCCCTTTGTATGTTCATGTAATAAAAGAAAAGGCAAAATCTTGCATTTTACAAAGATTTGTTGATACAGTATTGATGTCAAAGGTCAGTCTGACCAGAAGCATTATATTGATCCTTTCATTTAAAATTGTGTTTCTGTTGTTTCTGGGTTCATGTTGATAGGTTATACACCAGGGATGGTAGATATTATTAGTGAAGTGGGAGCTGGGTCAACAATAGGTCAAGTGTGTGTTTAAGCAGCGATTAATAAATAAATTAATAAGATAGAATAAAATTCCAGTTTTTTATTCTCTTGTGGAAAAGTAGGATCAATATACCTGCATGAAACTCAAGAAGACGGTCATTGTGAGACATAAGCAAAGGAACATTTTGTACCCGTACCTGGTGTGTTTTGCTTTGAAAAAGTAGTTTTACATGTGTAACATTGAATATGTTACCCTTATTCTGAAAAAGACACAATGAGCTGTTTACATGGCTGATGTATTCCACTCCTTCTGCAGTTTATGAAACTGTGCATACTCCTATCACATCATATTTTTGATAATACTACATATCCAAAAACCCACTGATATCTTCTTTGACTCTATGAGAAGGAAACTTTGTTTCTACTTCAACTGACTGTAAGCAAAGGGGAAAATCTGCAAGTGAGATGCATATTCTCTGCTGTATATATGTCCAAAGAATCCTCCTAACACTGGAAAAACATCAGCATATCCCATAAGTCATAGTCAGAAACAGCACAGTTCAGTAAAAGGTCTAATTCACATTATACATCAATCAGTCATATTTGGAATAATGTGCATATACTGGTGTGAATGTAAACATACTTAGTGAGACAAAAAGCTCTCAGATTCACCAGGAATCTTGGTTTTCTCCACTACCAACACTTTTGAAAGTCAGGATTAAAAGATTTCAAATGTGGAGGAAAAAAAACCCTTGACAACGCATGAGGAGCCACACATGTAAAGATGGTCATAATGAGACACCATCACCATAGCAAAGCTGAGGCAGACTCAGATTTCAGTGAGATGTTTGATCCTGTCTTGAAAAGCTCTGTCAGTCAAAATCATGAAACATTTCAGTTCCTGGAGACATTTTACCGGACAAAAGCTATGAAGTAACTTGTCAAAAAGTCTTCACAGGTTGGCAGGTTGAGACAATGCCAACTAGACCAACCCAACAAACAGACAGGAAAAGCTTGAGAAAAGAAATGTTGTAAATCAACAAATGTGGCAGTGGTAATCACGGCATGTGTAAGTTCCATCATTTCTATTCAAAGAGTGATTTCCACAGGGGGAAGCTGCATTTAGATATATTTCAGGATATTCTGGGGAAAATTGGTGTACTCTACAAATCTAGATTTTGCTGCCACCTATGTTTTCCATGGATATTTAAAGATCCAGAATATGAGATTTAGTGACATCTAGTGGTGAGGCTGTAGATTGCAACATACTGATCCTCACTACATGAAAAAGACACACAAGTCCCTTGTAACTGTCGTAATTAGGGATGGGAATCAAGAACCAGTGATTTTTGAGAACCGGTTCCCAGTAGCTCAATTCCTTGAAATCCTTTGCCTACCTGCTTAACGATTCTGTTTATCAATTTCGCCTTCGTTGCGTATGCGTGATGACGTCATACATAGGCTGCATTGTTTTGGTTTAGAACGTAGCCAACATGGCGTCGAGGCAGAAACGCTCCAAAGTATGACTATATTTCATGTGAAAAGATGTCACCAGGGCCACTTGTAACACTTGCAAAGCTTCCATTTCATCAAAGGGGGAAATCCCTCCAATATGCTCAAACATTTGTCCATACAGCATGCAATTCATTTGCAGGAATGTCATACGCCACTTGTGAATGTAGTGGCAGAGCAAACACCAGGGCATCATCCAGGTCAGGTTCTGGAGGGGGGGGCATCCTGCCCCCTCAAATAGAAGTTTCTCATATAAAAGGTAAGGAAAAGTAAAATGAGGTGCACAACAGTTGGAGACATAGAGGAATTAGTAAAGTGTCTTAAGTTTCACTTTCACTGTACAGTCATGTGGGGTGACCCCCCCGAACCGATCCTGGTGTCATCTGTTATTATTATTTGTGCGTACTCATTCATTCATTCATTCGTTTTGAGCAACAGAAAAAAAAAAAAGAAAAAAAAAAACATTTTTAGGTGTATAAGGAATCAATAAATATTATACTAACAAATACATTACTAAATAAAGGTGATCAAGACAATATAGCAATTACCATGCACACCAGTAATAACAAATGAAATTCAATATGTATTGCTCTGTATATGTTAAATTTTCTGTGCAGAGATGGAAATATAAAAGACAGTTAATGCAAACAAACCCGGAATCGGCTCGATAAGCAAAATTGATAGTGGAATCGGAATCATTAAATTCTTATCAATTTTTATCCCTAGTCATGATGTTAATGTACCTTAATGCAGAATGACACCTGTTATAAAATGGACAAAATGGCAATCCATTCAGTGCTATTGATTGAAGTGTAACATGGAAAAAAAAAGATAAAGATGACAACTCAGCCTTTATATAAGTATAAATGGTTCATTCAAAGGTTAAAAAAAACATAATTAAAAGATAATTTTCCTGTGATTCTACACAAATGTAAACATAATTAGGAAAATTATATTTCGTTTATGTATTTAGATCATCCTAAATGCCCCTTAATCCCTACACATGAACTTTAACAGAGTTTAAGTTAGTGCTCAAAATAAAACGACACTAACTAACTAACTAACTAACTAACTAACTAACTAACTAACTAAGTTAAGTGGTCATGTAATTGTAAATCAAAGCATTCCAGGGCCATTTTTGGGTTAGTACATGGAAATAAAAAAGGCAGGAGAATGTATTAGATAAATCTGTAATTAGCAAAAACCTTTAATGAAAAACTGACCAACTATTCTGTGACATGTAACAGATACTTGAGATTTTCACTTGCATATTTTTTCATTCAACCAGTAATCATCAGGGCCGTCAAAGCCTTTTCTGTTGTAGCTGTCAATCTGAAAATTATAATACATTTTTCTCTGTAATTGAAGCCCAAATGTGTATGAATTGAATTATTTGTTCAGTTTTGTAGATAAAATACACAAAAAAACTGCAATGTCATTTGCTGAAGGGGCTAAGTAATTTCCTATACTGGGAATGTCATTTCAGTGCATCCCAGGCAGGGCTTGTGGTGTTCCTGGCATTTCATCAAAGTCCAACACTGCATGCTGATTACAATTTTGAGTGACCGAATCATCAGCCAGTCAAATGTGGATGTGATCTGACAGACCACCCCGAGGGCCCTGTAAGGCATCGATGCTAGTCCTTGGCATCCATGGTCGCTGCATTCACAGTGACTGCAGATGTTGCTGTGGATCTACTTCAAACACCTTCTTCAGGGACAGAAAAAAAAACCAAAAAAAAAACCAAAAAAAAATCATAATGACCAGAAGAAGACCCACTCCTGAAATGGACATTATCAAGACAAAAAATGCTGTTCTTCACTCAAAACAGCTGCAACTGATATGACGGCAACACAGACAGAAGCACACTTATTTGCTGGTATTTTTATATTTAAACAACAGTGAGGATATTTGGAGTTTATTAGTCTTAACAGCTTTACCAAGGCAGCTATCAAACGATGGGCTTCCAGGCATGATTGACTGACTTTTCTGTCAGAAATGACAGAAGAATGGATTCATTTTGTAAATGATAAGTATGTGCTACTTCCTTAAATAGTGTTAGAGCCTGTTATTACTTCAGCTGCAGAAGGTACAAGGTATGTAGAAATTGTATTTTGAAGGAAACCTCATTTTGACCCCTCACATTTGTGATGTTAAAAGTATTGAAATCTAGCCCACTTTTCTACAAATTCAACATATTTATAACTTCAAAATAAAACTTCAAAATAAAGGCCTTCTAGTGTTCTAATAGACAGAAATTATTCATTGCTTTGCAATTCATTATGTAAAGGTTGACTCCCTGTCACACTTGTAAGCTGCAACAAATGAGTTTCACTGAAAAAGGCACACACCTGCAGTGACTGAAATTGTACAGTAACATTTCAGATCAGTGATCCAGAACAAGATAGTGTGTAAAGAAGTTCATTTATATTGTTAAATGTGATCAATTAAAGTTGTACAAGTGAATATTGTGCATAACTGGCAGCCCATTACATATCAGAAACCAGATGCTTATCCATATTATGTTTTACTCAACCTTTAACTGAGAACAAACCTTTATTTGTTTATCTTGACCATCCCTGGCCATTATTAGAGATCTGAGTAGTAACTGACCCCGGTTTATATTTGAAGGAATACAGTAAATCAGTGGTTCCCAAGTTTTTACATTTTAACATCACAAATTTCTGTCGACCCCAGACATTTAAAACGGAGCCTTTTCTTGAGGGGGGGCAAGAATTAATTTGTTTGGATCATGTAATGTAATCTATCTATCTATGTATATATATATATATATATATATATATATATATATATATATATATATATATATATATAGGACCTTTTTTTTTCCAGTGGCCCTAATACTCTTCTGTACAGGTTGAGATTACTGCACAAAGTGACAATTTTATTTTCTTTGGTCAGGATATGTACAGTCAGTCGAGTTTGTATTTACAAGGCTTCAAATTACTACTGAAAAAACAATAACTCAAACTATGAATTATGAAAGAGCTGTGGCATCTTTAGCCAGCCACAATAAACATTTGAAAGATAAACAGTACCACAGTGCTTCAGTTTCAGCTTCAGTTTGTCATGTCTTTAATGTATTGTGATGGTCTTTCTAAATTCACCATATATTTTTTATTAGTTAGTTGTTGTTGTTTTGTTTTTTTAACCTATTACTAGAAATTTCAGGTGACCCCATTTAAATTCCAGGTGACCCCACATAGGGTCCCAACCCCAAGTTTGAAAAACCCTGAGGTTAATATATAAAGTCATTCTCAGGTACAACTGACAAAATGTTTACTATTTTGGTTACAGTGAAGGATTCAGCATGTATAATTTAGAGCCGTAACAATCTAGTACAGGAACAGTTCCTTCCGTGTTTTGACTTTGTGTCATCCATCCATTTTTGCATTTTTAGCCTGTTCCATCTGCAGCATACTTCCCTCCCTTCATAGTTTCCGGGATCAGTATAACAACATGAGTGTTGTTTTTGTTGTCTTTGCTCCTACCCCCAACTGTTTCTTTTGAATCAATTCTGAACAAAGAGACAATAAATCTGCAATAAACCCATGCTTTTCCCTCACCATTTCTTCATTTAATCTAGTTTCCAGCCTTGCTCTTGACTTTACTTTTACTTGAACTGCACCTTTAAGACAATAAAGTTGCGGCTCCAGTTGTGTTTCCTCATATAGGATTGCTGCTGGCGTACTTCCTTCCTTTAATATCTGTCAAAGGGCCCCAGCAGCCCTCAGGTAGCCAGCAGCCAATATGAATGGAGACAGATACAGGGGCATGGTCTGAAATAGTCCACCGTGTATTACAGCCTGGAGAAGGATACGCACGCTGCCCCACGTGCACACACACAGCTAGCACAATGGAACACAAGATTTAAGTTAGCACACGGCAACAAAGATAGATACAGGTATTAGAGCTCAAGGAGAAGCCTGTGCTCTCTTCAACCTCATTACATCCACAGGCCACAGGTGGATATAGTGTCTCTTATATCTGCAGGGACAGGCAGGCCTAAGAATGTGTGTCTGTGTAAAAAAAAAAGGGAAAAAAAGGAATTTCATATATATATATATATATATATATATATATATATATATGTATATATATATATATATATATACACACACACACAAACGTGTGTGTGTGTGTGTGTGAGAGAGAGACTTTGGATTCCACATTTCCACATAGCAGAGCTCATCGTCTATATGCATAGTATATGCCCCTATAATTTCCAAAACTCCAAATCCACTGTGAGCTTCAAACTCCACTTACCCCAATCCATCGCACTAACCTTGTTGACACGGCCACATGTTAGCCTCAGTTATTTGATTCCATCTTTCTTCTGTTCCTCCCCCCTAACTTCTTGTCTCTTTTCTTAGGTTTGCTTAAGATGACTCAGGGTCGTTTCAATTTAGCCCCCCCAACCCTGACTCCCCGTCCGAGAGCTAACTGCGCTAAGGTAAATCAAGCTTTTGTGAGTCCGGATGTGTATGCGTGCCTGTGGCTGATATTTATTAGATTTTATTGGACTGGGTGGTCAGTGGCCAAATAGAAGTCAGATGTCAAATGGTCTTTATTTGAGTTGTGAGTGAGAATATATGAGCAATGGGAGAGAAAACAGCACATTTAGAGAAGAAAGTGAAAACGTGTGTGTCTGAGTGAGAAATAGGACCAACCTTAAACCAACTCAGCTTCTCAGCACTTGATTAAGCACCTGCTTAGCTTGTGCTTGGAAAAGGGTTTACTTGTAGCACCGTCGTGGTGGGTTTCCACAAGAAGGACAAGACACATTTAAATCTTCATTCTGGATGTATTGGCACATGTTTGACTGCTGCTAAACAACACTGAACAATTGGTATTGTTAGGTTTATACTGTTGAGATGGTTTTCACTGGGCCATTAGGCCCAACTGACAACTCATAATTCAGACCGACTTAGTATTCCTCACCTGAAAGCAAAGCTGTTGGATAAGTGAAGTGACTGGCTTGAGACTTAACCAGGAGCAGAAGAACAAGGAAAGATGTACCCTGTAAAAAGTAAGACTAGGTCGGATTTATACTTCAATAAATAATCAATAAATAAATGTAATATTTACTTAATAAAATAGGCCTAAGACGAATGAAACATCACTAATTAAGTAAAGAATAGTCAGTCAATAGGTGTGTTTCCACTGAGGAAGTTCCTGGTAAAAGGAGAGAGGTTTACTATATCCTCTCACTTGGCCCTTTTGGCTGCTGTGTCTCCACTGGATGGCTGAACCCACCGCCAACGTAATCAGTTTCAACCATCGTTGTGCAATCATTGTGCGACGGTGCAGGTTTTAAAAATGCCACTCTCAGGCTCTCAGAGTTCCTGTTTTTTTGGCCTATTCCGAAGTAGGGACTCATTTTACCCTGTAAAAGATCTGGTAGATTGTTCCTGCAGTGGAAATGCAGCTAATCATTTTAATTTCCCACCAGAGTTTGTTGCTCTTTTGAATTATTTTGTAGAAATATTGTGAATAAAGAAAAACATTTATAGTGAGTGCTCTACTGGGTCATAAGTCCAAAAGAAAATGGTGACAATCATGTACTCATCAAAACAAGACTGGATTGAATGACTGTCCTCTATGAAGGCTGTACGCAGGGGTGCCGCTAGAAATTGTGAGCCCCTTGAAAGGTACATATTATGGGTCTTTGTGTGTGTGTGTGGGGGGGTTATACTTGGGGGTGCGTTCCGTAACTGCCATAACTACCGTAACTTGCGCACACCGAAAGTGAAACTTAATACGCTTGGGATGTCTGACTCCCGGCTTCTATGCCTCTGTTGTGCACTGGAGCTTACATGAAATTTTCACTACTTCTAACATATATTCACTGGGCCCCCTCCACTTTTCTATGGGCCCCCCAGGAATGCTGGGCCCCATGAATTTGTCATGCCCTCCCCCTTTACGGCACCCCAGGCTGTACGGTCAGTCACAAAGGTGGGTTGGAATGCTTTACATGATTTTTTTACATGCATTTTTGTCTGACTAAAGTTTTTTTTTTTCCATTATTAAAGCTCAGCCCCATCTACTATATCACATGCGGTTTGACACTGTTCTAAAGCTCATTCAAAGATAAATATCATAAAACACTGTCAACTCTAAACCCACCTTCCATCACTAACAGACCACCAGCCACCACATAGTACATGACAATTATTGCCAACTACTAACAATCACAAAGAACCATCTAATACTGGCAACCCCTTAAACAGTTTACTTTCAGGTTCTCGCCAAGTTTTCAAAGAGGCTGCAGGCTCTTAGAAGATATCCCTTCATGTCAGGCAGACCTGGATTCAGATTGAGGGTCACCAGACTTGCAGAAAGAAGGATGGCTATGGGTTAAAGTCATTTATTTGCAAAGGTTGTTAAGTGTTACTGGATGTACTTATATTACTGTTTCTATTGGATCTTTGAAAAACAAAAAACACTGTTAATGCAATGGAGTGGTGGAAGTAGTATTTAGATGCTTTACTTCAGTAAAAGTATCAGTACAGAAATACAAGTTTTCCATCAAACATTCTTCTGAACAAATAAACAGTAACAGCATTGTGGAAGTCTTGTTTCTGTCCTTGTGACTGATGTATGATGTTGTGTCCCATTATTAGATTATTAAAAGTGAGTTATCAGTCTAGTTTGAACTATTTTCTATCCACTTTTCTACACAGGGACACCAAATAAATGAGCACTCATCACATGATTAATGGGAGAGGAAAGCAGAAGAAACATGAGCAAACAAAGCTTGATTTTGCCTCTGATCTTTAATTTTCTTTTGTTGGTGAGATATTGGATAATTTGAACATTTAATGAAATGAAACCATGAGTTGAATTTTGAGGGAAAAAAACCCTATTTGGTAGAGCCGTGTACTCCAGACTCTGATGTCTGAAATGTGAGGCTGACTACACACCAAGGAGACGAGCTTGGAAATAACTGGTTTAGTAGTCTTCACCACTGATTTATACATACATATATTTGCTTCTGATGTCACATTTGGGGGCAAAAATACAATTTTGGTTTATACTATATTTGATCAGTTTTGTTAATAAACATATCATAAAGAATTGTTCATTTTTGTTTGCATGTTTTATATTAGTCATTGTTTTTACTCCTCTTAGGGCTAAGAGGAGTAAAAACAATGCTATAGGCCTACAAGAAAAATACTTCCAGAATTAAAGTAGTCAATAATATGAAAAGTCTAGAGAGTTAGATTTCTATAATTTTCATACTAGGGCTGTCAAAATGAATGCATTAATATGGATTAATCGATCATCATGATTAATCTGATTAAAAATTTTAACGTAATTAACCCATTTGCAGAATGACTGAATGTCTCTGCCAACACATTTAAGGCAGTTTGTCCAAGTAGAGTTACCATCGCGCTTGAACAAATGGGCAGTTGATCCAGTAGTGACAGGCAGCAGAAAAAACCCATAAAGCTGGAAGACACTAAACAGCAGGTTGGCCCTCTGGATGGAAATATGAGGACAAAAAACCCTAAGACAGAACAGGTGTTTCAAGTTGTTTTGTTGAAACTGTTGAAGGTGTTGAATAAACACATTAAGTGCATATTTATTCCCTTCTTTCTTGAGTCAGTTTGCCCATGCAAAACGAAGCGCGATTAATATAGATTGAAAATTCATGATATTGAATCGTGATTAATCACAATTAATCCACAGCAACCCTGTGATTAATCTGATAAAAAAATTTTAATTGTTTGACAGCATATCATATATCTTTAAAAACATTTGCCAACCAGCCCTTTTGTCCTTTGTTTTTCACTTCATTTGATCAAACTATAGAAGATTTAGCACAGTTTATCTCAGAAGCAGATATTTTACAAAAAATGTAGACCAATATGTTGTACAATAATCACAGAGATAATTATATAGCTTTCAACTTGTTATAGACATTCAATCTGGGTTGTGAAGTTAAATAAATGCTGGTGATCTTAAAGGGATTTGTTCTTGAGAAAGTAAGAGATTATAGTAAAGGAACTTTTTTTTTTTTTTTCAAATAATGTATTATTTGCAAGGATAAACATTAATTTCAACAAACATTAAACATTAATTTAATGTTTGTAATAAATTACATATTCATTATTTATGAGGTGGTTTGATTTTTCAGGACAGTAAAAATTATTAAATGTGCAAAATTTGTCGTGGATCTAGTTTTCCTGAATCTGTATCCAAATCTTTCAACTGGATCAAATAAATATGTCAGATGTCCTGGGAACTGTGTTGTGTCTGTCTTTAATTAAGGCCTATCTCACTTTGTACCTTCCTTTTTTACACACTTGTACTTTGTGCTGTTTGGTCACTGTGGTGGATTTTACACTCATGTTTGATGGTGTTACAGCCTGGTACTTCAGAGGCTGCCTCAGGTGATGGATGTATGGGATCAGTGCTCACATAATCCTCTCCTTTGGTTTCCACCTGTACATCTTCATGGGGTCCTGTGACATGTGTTTCCTCTGCGTTTATGACCTTTGATTTCAGGGCAACATAAGGTTTTGGTGCCTTAGGTTCATTTAGACCGCCGGAGTGGGAGCTGGAGTTGGACGACTATGGATGAATTGCCACTGATGACTAAATTAAAAGGTGTACTTGCCTGATTGCTACTAATGTTACCACCGGGAATTTTACACATTGAGAAACCAAAGTTGATCTATCGTCCACAGTGGATGAACAGTGCTGCTTTTACTGGCCTACAGCCACACAGCAGGTGGTGGATCTGGTACTTTGACCTGTTTCTTGGGCGTTTGCTTTATCGTCCCATAGCCCTTTGATTAAAAGACTGCTGAGTTGTGCCAGTCCTGTTCTTTTATGGTCTTTTTCATGTCTGCATTAAGAACAGACTCATTGCTGTTACAGGTTTCAGTGATGTAGTGACAGCAGGCAGTGTAGCTATGTAGCATGGTTAAAAGACTGCTGGGTTTTGTCAGTCTTATTATTCTTTCTTTTTTTTTTTTTTTTTTTTACCAAGCCTGTTTCATGTCTGCCTCTAAGGTGGGGAAGCCTTTCTATTGTTGGAATGGTGCATAATCAGTTTCTGCAGTTTGTGAATGATAATCGTTGTTCTGTTCCTCCTTTTTTGAGAGGTTTTATGCTTCTTAAAACACTTTGGTCATGGCAGAGAGTTGTACGGTTGATGAAGCAACTGCTTTGTTTACATTTTGTCAATAAAAAATCTAAATTTGATTTATGTTTAAGATGAACCTGTAACATCTCTGTCTTTTTGTTCTGCTGTTTCTCTTTCTTTCTCTTTTTTCCCCTCACTCTCAGCCACACCTCCTCATTGCTCTTTCTGTCACACCTCCTCATCAGTTCATTCCCCTCACCTGTGAGCACACCTGGGCTCATTAGGTAGAGGGTTTATATTCACCTCTCCCTCCTTTGTTCTTTGCCAGATTGTCTTCTACCTGTGAGAAACTTTCCAGCATTACACCTACCTGATTCTTCGTGTCTGATCTCGTTTGTCCCTGACCCGCTCTGCTACCTGTCGTCTGATCCCTGCCTGTCTCGTCATCCTGGTTCTGCCTTTTCGTCCGTTTCCCTGGTGCTCGACCTGCCCTTTGTCCCTGACCACGTCTCTCTGCCTGCCGTCTGGTTTCGACCTGTTTCTGCCTCGGACCCTGTCTTCTGTCTCAGCCCCTCTGGACTCTACGGACTCCCCGGTTACTGGACTATCTGCCTGTCCCCGACGCCCCCCTTTGCCTTACCCCTGTCGGATTACTGAGACTGAGTTTGTAACTGTGTCTAAAACTGTAACTGTTATATTGAACTCCTGTTGCTTCAACAAAGCCTCAGTAAAGGTTTTCAAACTCATACCTTTGTGTCGGTCTGCTTCTGGGTTCCGGTTGTATTTGTTACAGTACAATCTGGCCAGAAATGGACCCAGCGGACCGATCCTCGGAGGGGGCTCACTTGGACCGTGTGGAGCAGGGAGTAGCGGCTATCGCTGCGCAGGTCCAGCAGCTGGCGGTCCTCTTCACACAGCAGACTTCTTCCGCACCCGATCCAGCTCCTCCGGCTCCGTTTCCAGGTTTGTCATCTGATTCCACGCCGGAGCCCCGGGTAGGGGAACCAGAACGTTACGCCGGGGACCCAGAAGGCTGTAACCCGTTCCTCACGAACTGTTCCATCCTGTTCGCTCTGCAGCCACGCACGTTTGCGACTGAGGCAGCCAAGGTCGCCTTCGCCATAAACCATCTCACCGGCAGAGCTCGGCTGTGGGGAACAGCTGAATGGGAGAAGAGTACCCCCGCCTGCTCTTCATTCCAGGCTTTCGCTGAGGAGCTGCGTAAAGTTTTCGGACCGGTGACTTCGGGTCCTGATGCCACGGGTGGACTAATGAGCGTCAATCAAGGTAATCGATCTGTTTCTGATTACGCTATAGACTTCCGCACCCGAGCTAGACTCAGTACATGGAACTCAGGTGCACAGTGTGATGCTTATCTCAGCGGATTAGCCCCTTACATCAAGCATCAGCTGATTTCTTTTGATCTTCCCTCATCTCTGGATGGTTTAATTGAACTAACCACACGATTGGATCGACGCATACAGCTGTGGAGGCAGGAGTCACGTCGGGAAGGGGGAGGGCGCCGAACTTCACTCCGAGCTCCGGGGTTCCCGCCTCCTCCCGATCCACAGACAGAGACTTTTGCTGAGGGAGGGGCGGAGCCGATGCAGGTGGGACGGACCAGTTTGACAGCGGCGGAGAAGGAACGACGGCGCCGTGAGAATCTGTGTTTGTACTGTGGTCAAGCTGGACACTTTGTTTCTAAGTGTCCAGTAAAAGGGAGGGCTCAGCAGGGAAAAGGGGCATCCTGCTGAGCCGATTTAAGACATCCGCCCCAACCAGCAGGCCGTTGTTCCATGTGCAGCTCCAGATGGCTTCAGAACCGTTCACCCTCGCTGCTTTCATTGACTCTGGGGCGGATACTAATCTGATGGACGAGGGTCTGGTCGAACAGTTGGAGCTGGAGCTAGAAACACTTCCCCATCCAGTTCCAGCCAGTGCTTTAGATGGACACCTTCTAGGAACTGTTACTCATCAGACAAAGCCTATCACAATGTTAATAGCTGGAAATCACCATGAGACCATCCAATTCCACGTGCTGAAGTCACCTGACCTACCGTTAATCCTTGGTTTTCCTTGGCTTCGGCGTCATAACCCACACATAGACTGGTCTACAGGGTCCATTTTAGGATGGAGCCCTGCATGTAAGTCCATCTGCCTTCAACAGACCCATGGTCCAAACCCCCCAGTCAGCCCCTGTTCTGCCATAGACCTGTCCCACGTTCCGTCTGTTTATCATGATTTTAGGGAGGTGTTCAGTAAATCCCGGGCCATGTCACTGCCACCGCACCGTCCTTACGACTGTGCCATAGACCTTTTGCCAGGCACAACTCCCCCTAAGGGCCGTCTTTATTCCCTGTCCGCCCCTGAGAGAGAGGCCATGGAGACTTATATTAATGAGGCTTTGGCCGCTGGTATTATCCGGCCATCATCATCCCCCGCTGGAGCGGGATTCTTTTTTGTGGAAAAGAAGGACACGACTCTCCGCCCCTGTATAGATTACCGGGGTTTAAATGACATCACGGTTAAGAACCGTTACCCTCTCCCGCTCATTTCCTCTGCATTTGAGCTGTTGCAGGGGGCCACCATCTTTACTAAATTGGACCTCCGGAACGCTTACCATCTGGTACGGATCCGTGAGGGGGATGAGTGGAAGACGGCATTTAACACCCCCACTGGCCATTACAAGTATCTTGTGATGCCCTTTGGTCTTACCAATGCTCCAGCTGTGTTTCAGGCACTAATCAATGATGTTCTTAGAGACATGTTGAATAAGTTCGTGTTCGTGTATCTCGATGACATTCTGATTTTTTCTCATTCTGAGCAGGAGCATGTACATCACGTCCAGGTGGTCCTGCAGCGCCTCCTGGAGAATTCCCTGTATGTGAAAGCTGAAAAGTGTGACTTTCACGCCTCCTCAGTGTCCTTCCTGGGTTACATCGTGGGACGGGACCGGATGGAGATGGATCCAGTGAAGGTCTCGGCTGTCACCTCCTGGCCAGTGCCTGAGTCCCGTAAGCAGCTGCAGAGGTTCCTGGGGTTCGCCAACTTCTATAGGAAGTTTATACGCAGCTACAGTACCGTGGCTGCCCCTCTCACTGCCCTCACCTCCTCCAAGGTTCCATTCAGATGGACTACAGAGGCTGATGAGGCCTTCAGACACCTGAAGGACCGCTTCAGTTCAGCACCCATTCTGCGGGTTCCGGATCCAGAGAGACAGTTTGTAGTGGAGGTGGATGCCTCTGATGTGGGGGTGGGAGCAGTTCTCTCTCAAAGAACTGCAGATGACCTGAAAATGCATCCCTGTGCTTTTTTTTCCAGGCGGCTATCCCCTGCAGAGAGAAATTATGATATTGGCAATCGTGAACTGTTGGCGGTGAAACTGGCGCTGGAGGAGTGGCAGCATTGGCTGGAGGGGACCAAGGTGCCATTTCTGGTTTGGACTGATCACAAGAATCTTGAATACATCCGTACAGCTAAAAGGCTCAATTCCCGTCAAGCCCGTTGGTCCTTGTTTTTTACCCGCTTTAATTTCTCCCTCTCTTATCGGCCAGGCTCTCGTAACATCAAACCGGATGCCCTGTCACGGCAATTTATGATCGGGGAGGGAAGCGATGATCAGTCAGACCCCATCCTCCCAGTCTCCTCCCGCATGGCAGTCCTCACCTGGGATGTGGAGGAACGAGTAAGAGCCGCCCTGGAGGATCAGCCAGGTCCCAGCACCTGCCCCAAGAACCGCCTGTTCGTCCCTCAGGAGTTAAGGTCAGAGGTTCTGCAATGGATTCATGGTTCAAAACTCACCTGTCACCCTGGTATTCAGCGCACCCTGGAGGTGTTGCAGCGGCGGTTCTGGTGGCCGTCCCTAGTGGAGGACACTACAGGGTTTGTCAACGCATGTCCGGTCTGCAATCAACACAAGACTCCTCGTCGCTCCCCAGCCGGTCTCCTTCAGCCACTGCCTATACCCCACCGACCCTGGTCACATATTTCCTTAGACTTTGTCACCGGGTTACCTCCTTCTGAGGGGAATACAGTCATTTTGACAGTTATTGACCGTTTTAGTAAAATGGCACATTTTATTCCCCTGCCCAAGCTCCCCTCAGCCAAGGAGACTGCTGAGGCGGTTCTCTTTAATGTGTTCCGTTTACACGGCATCCCAGTGGATGTCGTGTCAGATCGAGGTCCCCAGTTTACCTCTGTTTTCTGGCAGGAATTCTGCCGACTACTCGGTGCCTCGTCCAGTTTATCATCAGGGTTTCACCCACAGTCCAATGGTCAGACGGAGAGGATGAACCAGGAGATGGAGACTACTCTCCGCTGTATGGCATCTAAACATCCTGCCACCTGGGCCAAACAGCTGCTGTGGGTGGAATATGCCCACAATACCCTTTCCAGCTCTGCCACAGGAGTCACCCCATTCCAGTGTATTCACGGTTTTCAGCCTCCGCTTTTTCCTGCAGCGGAGGTGGAATCATCCTGTCCGTCAGCAGAGGCTTTTATCCGCCGCTGCTGTCAGACATGGGCCCAAGCCAGAGCCGCACTTAAGCGAGCTGCTGATAGATATTCTACCACAGCTAATCGCCGTCGCTCACAGGCTCCCCAGTATCAGGAAGGACAGAAGGTCTGGCTGTCCACCCGGGATCTATCCTTTAGAACTGAATCTAAAAAGTTGGCCCCGAAATTCATAGGTCCTTTCCCCATCGAGAGGGTGGTCAATCCAGTGGCCGTCAGGTTGAAGCTTCCTCGTACTATACGCATTCACCCCACTTTCCATGTCTCCAAGGTGAAACCTGCTCATGAGAGTCCCCTGATGCCTGCCTCTCAGCCCCCCCCCCCCCCCCCCCCGGATGATTGACGGCGCTCCAGCCTTTACTGTGCGCAGATTGTTGCGCTCTCGTCGCCGGGGCAGGGGGCTCCAGTACCTGGTTGACTGGGAGGGTTACGGCCCTGAAGAAAGGTCGTGGGTTCCGGCTCGTCACATCCTAGATGGTCACCTCATCCGTGATTTTCATCATCTGCACCCTGATCAGCCATCTAATAACCGACCCCATGCCGCTGACAATGGTGTGGTTTCCCCTCCTTCCCACGCTCCTGAATCGCCGGCAGCAGAGGGGAGTTCTTCGGAGGAGGAGGGGTCGAGATCAGAAGAGGAGGTCCTTTCTGAAGAGTTTTGACCCTCCTCCACACCCCTCCACCCACCCAGCTTTGTTTTGGGACATCAGGGGCCGTCCCTTGAGGGGGGGGTTCTGTAACATCTCTGTCTTTTTGTTCTGCTGTTTCTCTTTCTTTCTCTTTTTTTCCCCTCACTCTCAGCCACACCTCCTCATTGCTCTTTCTGTCACACCTCCTCATCAGTTCATTCCCCTCACCTGTGAGCACACCTGGGCTCATTAGGTAGAGGGTTTATATTCACCTCTCCCTCCTTTGTTCTTTGCCAGATTGTCTTCTACCTGTGAGAAACTTTCCAGCATTACACCTACCTGATTCTTTGTGCCTGATCTCGTTTGTCCCTGACCCGCTCTGCTACCTGTCGTCTGATCCCTGCCTGTCTCGTCATCCTGGTTCTGCCTTTTCGTCCGTTTCCCTGGTGCTCGACCTGCCCTTTGTCCCTGACCACGTCTCTCTGCCTGCCGTCTGGTTTCGACCTGTTTCTGCCTCGGACCCTGTCTTCTGTCTCAGCCCCTCTGGACTCTACGGACTCCCCGGTTACTGGACTATCTGCCTGTCCCCGACGCCCCCCTTTGCCTTACCCCTGTCGGATTACTGAGACTGAGTTTGTAACTGTGTCTAAAACTGTAACTGTTATATTGAACTCCTGTTGCTTCAACAAAGCCTCAGTAAAGGTTTTCAAACTCATACCTTTGTGTCGGTCTGCTTCTGGGTTCCGGTTGTATTTGTTACAGAACCCTAATCTAACAGGATGTTATTGTCAAAAATTTGAAAAATCAAAAGGATGGTAAATGAGTCTGTAGGAACCTTTATTTAGGATGAAAGCAACAATTTTTATTTGTATCAAATAAATGCATGTATTTTTGTTTTAAGTATTACTCTAATAAATACTCTTTATACAGTAAAATTCAATAAATCCTGATCATCAGAGACTTTTATATGAACATATAGTCTCACTCTTACACTGTGCAGTTATAGAGGAAATGGTCTCTAATGTGCCATTTTTATTTAGTTTTTCATCATTGCTGTTTTGTTGAGTGCTGTGTTCTATATTTTAATACATTTATACATTATACATTATACAAGAATAACCTCAATGGCTCCATGGGCATGACAATCAAAACGATGTTATACTTTACGTAAACATTATAAAAAGGTTTTTATTCTGTTCATTTTAAATGATATTTAGCTATTTATGCTACTGTGAAATTTCCTCCACTAAGTTTACAGGTGGCATTTCAATCATAAAAGTATAGGAGGCACTATTTTATATTAACTAGAAGCAAAATTACAGCCCAATGTATTAAGTCATCTTCATATTATGCAAATCGCCTCACATGCAACCAAGCTGAATTCATCAAGTAGGCACATAGATAACATTTTTGTGACATAAGTTTATAGGCCACATTGGGACTTCCAGCTGACTATGAAGGTGGCAAATTATTTATTTATTTTTTTTCCTTTTAACTGTGCAGTTTGCTTCACTGAAATGCAGACATTTCTGGCCAAACAAGCCCATCAATGTCTCCAGCACTTTCCTTCCTTTAATACTGATATGGTTCTCTGACTTCCAATCACATGCTCCTTCATTAGCCTTTACTTTTCTTCTCGTCTCTCCTCGTTGGCCCTTGGAAAAGACAACACACATACACAGGCAGTGAGATAGGCCTATACACCCTCACATCTAGTCAGTGTACACACACTCACATAGGCAAACACACAGAGCGCTTCTGACTTTAAATAATGAGAGAGCTGTCACATCAGATCAGTGTCTGTGTCGCAGCATGGCCTGGTGGTCAGCAGGACAGACGGGAGTAACCGCTGGCGGCTGAAACCCCCTGGACACACAGGGGAGGAAGAGGAGGAAAGGGGAAAAGGATTGAGGGAGGGAGGGGAAGGTGATGGGGTCTGGGTGGTGTCTAGAGAGAGAGAGAAAACGATGGAGATGGACAGAGCTGCTGCCCGCTGTCTCCCTGAGCCTCTAAAGCCTGAAGGGCTAAATGGAGGGGAAAGAGGAATGGTTAGGAGGAGGAGGAGGTGGTATTGGGGAAGGACTGATGAGCAGTACGAAATGGAAGGGAAAAGACAAGGAGGGAAGAAGAATGGATAGAAGGGTAGAAAAACGAAAACAAGTAAAGATATGCAAAGGAAATTATAGGGATGGAATGAGAAGAAAAGAACATCAAGAGGTCAGAAAACAGTGAAAGGATACGTGAGGATAATATGAGAGAGGAGAGAAAACATGATAAGACGAGAAAGCGACGAGATAATGGAAAATTAAAAGGGAAGTTAATGGAAAGAAGAGGAGACACCAGGGGTGAGGAAAGGAGACAAGAAGGAAAGGAAAAGACAGGAAGTGACAGCAGGAGAATGGACCAAAAAGAAAGAAGTAGCAGGGAAGAGATAACAGCAGAGGTGAGAGCAGCCAAGTAGAGGGAAAAGGGCTGTAAAAGCTAATTCCACCCAAATAATGGCGTGAAGCAATACCCCCGAGACAATAGAAAGAGAGAAGATAGAGGACAGGAACACAGAGGATTGGAAATGTGGCTGTTTGTCCGGTAGAGGTCAGAAATCATTAGCGTCAGAGGAGTCTGGTGAGACCCCCCAACTCTCCCTTCTGTCCTTCCATTCTCCCTGTAGAACACATACCGCGTTTTTAGTGCTGATAATTAAGAGCGACAAAAGAATAAATAGGTGTATTAAGGACTTTAATTAATTCTGCAGATTGGAATAAACACCACATCTCAGATGATCCACTTATAGTCCGTGCCATCTCCTTCACTCTCTTTTTTCCGCTTTTGAATTACGCATCATGAGGTCTACTTGTATTTCTAATACCCGAGTAAATAAATTCTCTTGTATTTCTTAACTGCCTTCCAGAATGCCTGCAGCTCAGAGATTTGTATACACCCCACTTCTCTCCTTGTCCCTAGTGTAACCCTTTCCCCACACAGCCTCAAGTTCAGCCCCCACCCCCCACCTAGCTAAACCCATCATCTTTATTCAGTATGGCCCCTGGTAAGCATTTTAAGTCGGCTTAGCTTGTCAGAAAACTTCCATTTTTTGGAGTGTTGACTCTCTCTCTTTTTCTCTGTTTTCCTATCAGGTGCCCACACCCCCACCCCCCCCCTATGACACACAAACCAACACACACACACACACACATGCACAAAAGATGCTAGCTCAATGTCTGGCCATGTTGAACAATGTGAACAACTACAGTAATATTGAGACATATATTGATCAAATCAATCTCCATATAGAATATTCAACACAGGAGTACCTATATGTACCTAACTATAACACACACACACCACATACACACACATGCACCTATTCCAGCAACCCTTGGTGATTTTGAGATGGTGCTAATAATGGAAATGGAGGACACCACTTTTTTTCCCAATAAAATCACAAATACGTATATTCCCCTGACAGTCTGGATAGGTTCTGAGAGTGATGTTCTGCAATATGACTGTATGTGTGCATGTGCTTCAGTGTATATATATATATATATATATGTGTGTGTGTGTGTGTGTGTGTGTGTGTGTGTTGGCCCGTGTGTATTTGACCATAAATACATTTCCGCTCATGGATGGATGGGGATCTCCATGGTGATTTGTTTGCTTGGATTAAATGTCAGTTTTGGAAATATGTTGTTATACCTGGACTCCTGAGAGAGAGAGAGAGAGAGAGAGAGAGAGAGAGAGAGAGAGAGAAAGCAGGCAAGACAGACAGGCTCACCTTAGAGCTATGTGTGTGTGTGTGTGTCTTTAGTGATAACAAGTAATCCAAAATACCCAGTGATGTATCATATGTCCACATGCTATACGTGAGTGGCTGTCTAAGTTGTGCTGAATAGTTATGCATTTGCTACAAATACAATGCTGCAGATGCTTGAATATTGACATTACCGCTCAATAATAAGAGCTGTAAACTGTGGCTGGTTTAGGATGGTTAATATGCCTTCATCTGAGGCACTTTTCATATATACAGCTGCAGCAAAAATTATAATTATGTGATTAGACATCTGAGTTATCAGATGACAATAAACTGTGCAGCCAACACAAATCAAAAGCACCTATTGTAATGTAACTTTGGTTCTGTGTGATTGTCTGGGGATATTAAAAAAAAAATCACTAGCAGCTGCGACATCCTAATCCTGAGAAAGATTTGCATCATCACTCCCTGTTATAGAGATGTGTACAAGAAGCCCAGAGGCAAAGGTGGAGCACTGTTGCCTCGAGTAAATTGTCACACGAACTGCGTGGGGAAATTGTTTGGTACAAGACTGATATCAAATTTAATTGATTATTACCCCAATTCAATGATTAAAGCTTTAAGACTGTGATATTTCTCATCATAAACTGTCATTTGTCAAATTTAGCTGTAGCAAATCACAAGTACCTTGTGGTCATTTGTGGTATTCCTGTCCAAATTACACAGTCATTTTTGTCTAAATTTCCTGTGCTGTAAATCACAATTTAGTAAAGAGGCCCACACACCATTGTAGTAGGTACCATTATCACTACCTGATCCATACCAGATATGATATCTGAATACTGATATCTATTATCTTATACTGTAGATAACAGACATCAGGCTCAGTGGCTCAGTTGGTAGAGTGGGTTGTCCTTTAGCCAAAGGGTTGGCAGTTCAAATCCCAGCTTCGACTGTCCACGTGTCGAAGTGTCCTTGGGCTGAACACTGAACCCTAAATTGCTCCCAGTAGAGCCTGGCAGTGCCTTGCATGGCAGCAGCCACATACTGGTGTATGTGAATGGATGAATGTGAGGAATTGCAAAGCGCTTTGGGCACCATTAAGGTGTAGAAAATGCTCTATTTAAGTTCAGTCCATTTACCATCTTCTATGGTCAATGGCAAAAACGTGTCTTCCTGTACCAAAAATGGATAAAGGAAGGACATACTTATCTCAGGCCAAGATCAGTTGGAAGTGCTGGACAAATTAATCCGATCCATGGAGGCCCAGACACCAGACACCATAGCAAACCCTCAGAGGTCTGGTGGAGTCTATAGTCCATAGGTCCAGAAACTGCCCTCCTCAAGGTCACCAATGACCTTCTTTTAACAGCTGACAGAGGAGAGAGCGCTATTTTAATTCTTTTAGATCTCAGTGCCGCCTTTGACACTGTGGATCATAATATTTTAATCGAACGTCTTAGAACCTGGGTTGGCATCAGAGACACTGCTCTTAGCTGGTTTTATTCTTACCTTTTAGACAGAACGTTTGCGGTCACCATAGGCAACCACACATCCTCCAAAGCCCAGATTGCCTGTGGTGTACCGCAGGGTTCAGTTTTAGGCCCGATTTTATTTTCTATTTATATGCTCCCACTTGGTGAGATTTTTAAACGCCACAACGTCTCCTTTCATTGCTACGCGGACGACACACAGATATACCTGCCCCTGAGACCGGATGACCCCAGAAGCCTAGCTGCTGTGTCTAACTGCCTCAAAGATGTAAGCTGTTGGATGGCCCAGAACTTCCTTCAACTAAACAGCTCCAAATCAGAAGTCCTACTGTTCGGTCCACCAAACTCCACCATTGCAATAAAAAATAGCCTCGGTCCCCTCTCCTCAAACATTACTCCCACCGCAAGAAATCTCGGGGTAATATTTGACTCAGACCTCTCCTTCCAATTACACATTAATAAAGTTATACAATCCTGTTTCCTCCAGCTACGAACTATTTCCAAAATCAAACCAATAGTCCCACACCACAACCTAGAAACAATCATCCACTCATTCATATTCAGCAGACTTGACTACTGTAATTCTCTTCTGTCCGGCATCAGCCAAAAATCACTGTCTCGCCTCCAATTGGTCCAGAACGCAGCAGCTAGGCTTCTCACTGGTTTTAGCAGACACCATCATATCACTCCCATCCTCGCATCCCTCCACTGGCTCCCTGTATGTTTTAGAATTGATTTTAAGATTTTACTGATCACTTTTAAAGCTCGAATGGGCCTGGCCCCAAGTTATATACAAGAAATGTTAATTGACTACGAGCCAGCACGCAGCCTTAGATCCTCGGGCAGAGGGCTCCTAGCTGTTCCGAAGTCAAGGCTTAAATCAAAAGGTGACCGGGCATTTTCCATCAGGGCCCCTCAACTTTGGAACGGCCTGCCAGAGGAGATAAGGCTTGCGGAATCAGTAACATCTTTTTAATCACTTCTAAAAACACATTTTTATAGAATTGCTTTTATGTGATGTCTACTGCCTTTTTAACCTTAATTTTTAGTTTTAATTTTAAATTTGATCTTGTTTGATAATTAACTTGTTCATACATCTCTCTAATTGTGTTGCTTCTGTTTTAGTGTTTTTATTTTATTTTCTTCGTGTATCCTGCTGTTGTGCCCTCTGTCAAAGCACTTTGTAAACTTTGTTTTTAAAGGTGCTATACAAATAAAGTTATTATTATAGGTGTAGGATTGGCTGAGATCTGGTTGTTGTTCTTTAGACCACTTTTTATAGTTACTAACCACTTAACATTCGGAATTCCCAACAAGATCTGGAGAGGGTCTAACAAAATGATTTGGACATCACAATTTCAGCCTTGTCAAAGTTGCTCACATCCCTACTCTTTCTCATTTTGCTCATCCTCATTTTTTTTTTTTTTTTTTGGGGCGGGGGGGTGAACGTTCAATTACTGCCTAATATATCTGACAGGTCAGCAAAAATCAAAATGAATACCATTTTGATGTCAGTTGTCATAATATATTTATGCAATCATCAGCTATCAAGCTAACGAGTGAAAGGTGTCAAACTGAAGATAATAAGCTAATGGCAGTTCAATCAGACTGAGGAAAATTGCATAAATGCATGCATTAACAACATGAGCTCTTGAGAAATGGCTGCAGACCAATTTTATTGCCCTGCCGCCTGAGGGGGAGGCAAGGGGTATTGTTTTTGGTTTGGTTTATTTGTCAGATTGTTAACACTTTGGCAGCAGAACTACTGGTTGAATTCATACCAGATTTGGGGCGGCCATGGCTCAGTTGGTAGAGCAGGTCGTCCAATAACCAAAGGGTTGGCGGTTCGAATCCCGCTCTGTCCATGTGCTGTTGTGTCCTTGGGCAAGACACTTCACCCCCCTGCCTCCAGTGCTACTACTCACACTGGTGTATGAATGTGTGAGAATGTTCGGTGATGGTCGGAGGGGCCGTAGGCAGCCATGCTTCCGTCAGTCTGCCCCAGGGCAGCTGTGGCTACATATGTAGTTTACCGCCACCAGAGGGAGGATGTGAGAGTGAATGAATAACGGATCCACTGTGTGCGCTTTGAGTATGCGTTCATAGAAAAGTGCTATATAAATCTAATCCATTATTATTATCAGATTGGGTTTATAGATTCCCAGTGACCCAGAACAGATGTGATTACATTTTGGAAGAAGTAGGTCAAAGTTCCAATTTTTTATGAATTAAAAAAAAAAAAAAATTCTCCTATTTACTTATAATGGGCAACATTTCTAATGCCTATAAAAACATCAATTTAGGTTCAATTTACTTCAAATTTGGCATGCTGATATCACCACACGCATAGACATGATGACATCAGTTGGATCAATGCCAAAATACTCTACAATACATGTGAGGGGCGGGATTTGTTGTGTCTGGCACCACTTGTTTGATTATTTAATCATTTCCTCTATATTACTGGTACATATGATTACTTGTATAAACTTTAACTATTATTGCTGCACCAATTGGTTGTATGTGTTCTGTGAACTCTAATAAAGCTTAACTGAATTAATAAAGAGAATGTACCTAACCTTGTATTACAACAGCATTAAATATTCTGTACAAATTACTCTTTACAAAAGAAAAAGTGTAGTTTTTAATTTAACGATTTTGTATTTACTTTAAAATAAAATCTTTTTATTCTATTGTGTCAACTCTGGCAATAAAAAAAACAAAAAAAACCTTGAATGCATTTTATTTAAAATATGAGTGACAGGAAGTAGTACTCTCACAAAATTATTTCAACTTCATTCTCTCACCTTATGACTGTACTTGCTAGTGGATGTAAAATGTTAGCTTGATTTTCTTTTTTTTTTTTTTTTTTTTTTTTTAAATATTAGCTGTTTTGAATGAATGAGGGGAAAAAATGTAAAAGAACATTTACCTTCATTGTCTAGTTCAACTCCTTAAATGGTTGTAGGTTACTCACTGAGGTAGATACAGGAGATATCATCTTTACATGTAATAGGCGGTGGGCCAAGTCAGTCTATCTCGTTCTGTTCACGAGTTGATCAATACCTCTTGGCTGTGAAGCAGAGTTTCAAAAAACAAACTGTTAAAATAAATTGAATAGTCTTACTGGTTGTTTCCCGGCAAGGCAGGTTTATTTATATAGCACATTTCATGCACAAGACAAGTCAAAGTGCTTTACATAAAACATTAAAAGCATTACAGCAGGGAAGAAAAGTATAGGCATGAGAAAAATAAAAATAGATAAATAGATAAAACAGATAAAAGAGATAAAAACTTTGAGCTTAAAAGAAACAGTGCAGATCTGAACTGATGAATAAAAACTCTATTGAAATGCAGCTGAGAACAGGTGGGTCTTTAACCTGGATTTAAATAAACTGAGTGTTTCAGCTGATTTGAGGTTTTCTGGAAGTTTGTTCCAGACATGTGGAGCATAGAAGCCGAACGCAGCTTCTCCATGTCTGGGTCTGACTCTGGGAACTGACAACAGACCGGATCCAGATGACCTGAGGGGTCTGGTGGGTTCATACTGGGTCAGGAGGTCACTTATGTATTTAGGTATGTATTTCAGCACACTGTTTGCTCTGTAAAGAATAATAATATGCAATTTTATTTTAGCACATTACATAAGGGTGTCGGGATTAGATCCAATTAAAATTCATGTTCTTATCTTGTTTAATTGTTTTGATCAATAGTATGACTCACTGAAAGAGCATCATCTCAGAGCTGGAACATAAACAGTAAGCAGAGGTGCTCATCCTCCTGAGACAACATTCAGGTATGGTTTGCTTTGTAATTACTTCATATATCTTGAATGTGTACATATTGTTGTAGTTATTTTTATAAGCAATAAAGACTGTGAGCCATGCTTGCCATGCTTTCCCTCGAATGGTGGTGACAACAATAGCCATGACATGTGCTACTCTACAGCAAGCTAGCCGACAGCTCAAGTGCAAACTTTAGAGAATGAACTGAAATAGTCAAAGGTATGAACTTAAAACTGTTTATATCATTCGTTACCATTGTCATAGCTGTCAGAATAGTACAAACAAGCAAAGTAAAGCAAAGCACTATATATTGTGATGGAAAAGAAGCCCAATTCTTGCGTCCAGAACACTTTTTTTGGTTCACAGCTTGGCAAGGCACCAAACAAAGAGAGAGAGAGAGAGATTGCGGTGAAGTTAAGAGAAGGAGAAATAAAGGGGAGTTCTGGGGAGAAAGAGAGAGAGACAGAGAGAGAGAGAGAGAGAGAGAGGGAGAAATAAAGGGGAGATATGCTTCCCATGATGCACTATGCTTCTGTGTGTGACAGTCTGTGCAGACACAAGTCAGTGCAAGGCAGTTGGTTTTTTCTGCAGGTGCAGTTTCCCCCCAAATACAGACGTGCTTTGCTATTGCAGTGGACTAACTCCAAAATGGCTTTTGGAGCAGGGGGCAGTCATCCAGCAGACAACCAATGATTTTCCCTCCATCCTCCATCCATACTGCTATGGTGGAAGCACAACAGGTGAACTTTGCAGATTTCACCAAGAAAAGAGTAAACACTCTGGCATATTATGGAACAAATGTCTGGAATGGGTTTACCTCAGGGGGGGGGGGGGGGCATTGACCTTCTTGTACAGGTAATATGTGTATCGTTTGTAGCAGCTCTGATGATACATGGCCTCTGAAGCTACAAGATCTCTCCCACGTAAATGAATGAGACCCCTTTCATCTTCATGGCCTTCTGCTGCTTTGAGCAGGTCATCTGCAGTTAGTGTTTCACATTTTGAAAGATTTTCTCTTCTCCTTTTTCTGTTCATGTCAGAACATATTGATTCTTGTCACATATTAGGCAACCACCTGGGAGTAAATGTGATGCTCTCCTCTGTGGACGGCAACCTTCCAAGGCTGACCACAGAACCTTAGCCTTAGGGGCATTATCATTAGTGACTGAGGGTAAATGGGCCTCATGTGGAAGTTGGTAGTCCCCTACAGAATGTAATAGCAGGTATGAGGCACAGCGGTGGAATGTCTTCATTAAAGATAACTGAGGAAGCTCAAACATGGTGTTTTTGTTGAGATGCAGATTAACACCATAATGTTTAATTACACAAAAAAGATTTACATTCTTATGGTGCAGATGTCTTTCAAGACAGTTTGTCAGATATTGCTCTTATACATTGCTGTCATAGTACAGTGTATCTGAATAAAGTTCAACAAATATTGCAATGTGGTGAGTACCTGCCTTATTCTAGGTACTTGTACCTTGTCATATTTACCTTATTCTGATACTCAGTGAAGTAATTACCTCAATCTGACCTCTAGGTTATTTCGCAGGCTTGCTGTGTTCATTGGGCTGCTGGCCGCCAACATTTTATGATTGGCAGCTTGTGAGTGAAGAGTCTTTACCCATGAAGTTTTAGGCTACTTCTAAGTGTTACACAGACACCCCACCTGTATAAACACTCGTCAGACTTCTCACAGAAAACTAGAATGAAAAATATGCATTTGATACAAACCTTCACTGTGTTGGGGTTTCTGTTCTCTTCATTTTAGTGCTCTTGCTGTATGGGTCTTATTGGTGAATAGCATGTAGCACTTCTAATGGAAGTCTTGATTAGCTGACACTTGTACATTTCCAGAATCCAAGTTAAATGCTACCATGGCACTTTCAGCAATTAGACTCTCCTTGGTTTCAAGGCCCATCCAGGAATGTGCACACTGTGCAGACGTTGCCTGGCTGGTCTCAGAAAAGGGTGTGACAGGGCTTTTCTTATTTGTGACTAGATGCATACAGCACTTCATTTTTATTAATGCTGGTGTAGCAGGATTGGTTATGCTTCCTTGAATGTACCTGATTTTCTGTGGTGCTCCAACAAGTTCAGTGAAGCTGGCGCACCTCCCACACTGAGATGTTAGATTGTATAGTAGTGGGTGTAACAGGGACTTGTTCCCACATGTGGGGTTATATGCACAACAATATTTGTCTATACTTGGAACTGGATCTGAGGTCCATTTAAGTTAAACGTAGCTGAGAGCTGATGAAGAGCCTGGAGCTTGGAGATCCTAATGTGACCTAGTGTCCTGGGTTAGCTTAGCTTAGCGCACCTACAAGCACGCTTAACTGCCTGGACGCCAGTGCTGTCCGGTGCCGTCTGGTTACCGGTGCACAACCGGTGGCCTAGACAGCACCGGCACGCTGCTGGCCGATCTGTTCTGCCTACAACTTCTCCAGTTCCATTTGTTTTTTGAGCGGATGATCATGGATACCTGGGGTTCCACTTAAAGCCCCGCCTCTTTCTGTACAGCTCTCACATACTACTGGGATTCTGCTCTCACACATTATACTGTGATCCCTTTCATTCACACGTGCAAAATCACACATACACACATATATCGCCTCTCATACACACGTACTGTATATTGCCTCTCATACACATATATTGCCTCTCATACACATATATATTGCCTCTCATAAACAGATATATCACCTCTCATACACACATACTGTATATCTTCTCTCATACACATATATCGCCTCTCATACACATATATCACCTCTCATACACACAAATATCACCTCTTATACACACATATTGCCTCTAATAAGCACATATATCGCCTCTCATACACACATATATTGCCTCGCATACAACAAATATTGCCTCACATACACACAAATATTGCCTCTCATACACACATATATCGCCTCTTATACACACATATATCGCCTCTCATGCACACATATATTGCCTCACATACACACAAATATTGCCTCTCATACACACATTTATCGCCTCTTATACACACATAGCATCTCTCATACACACATATATCGCCTCTCATACACACATATATCACCTCTCATACACACATATATCGCCTCTCACACACACATATTGCCTCGCATACAACAAATATTGCCTCTCATACACACAAATATTGCCTCTCATACACACATATATCGCCTCTCATACAACAAATATTGCTGTGCATATTAATAAATATGAAATGTGTAAAGTCAATAGTGTGTGTATGTGAATGTTTAGTGATGCATGTGTGGGCTTTCACTGGTGTGTGTGTGCACACTTTCACATGTATGTGCAACTTCAGGAATGTATATGTGTGAGGTTTCACATTTGTGGGGGTGTTTATAGTAGTTTGTGCGCATGCATTTGTGGGTATGTGCATGTAGTTTTAAGTAGTGTGTGTGTGTGTGTGTGTGTGTGTGTGTGTGTGTGTGTGTGTGAATTTTGTCCTAAATGACCCCTCATACTACTCAAACATTCGTAACATACCTTCGTAACATACCTTCGTGACACACCGTCATATCAGAAAACGTTACTAAAATGCAAAGCTAATCCGTTTGACTGCTTGTATACTGCCCGTTTCATGTGGCAGATCAGTTGCAAGTACATCCCAACAAAAGATTTTCCCAGAAACACTGTTGTACAAGATAGCTAAGACATGGTGTTAACAGGAGACAGAAGTGAGAGCCGAGTGAGAGGCAACCTGAGTTGTTTACATCCTGGTTGCAAACAAAACGTGACACAAATCGCTCATTATCATTTACCTGTCCTGCAGGTTTGCCTGCTCAAAACAAATAGTGTTTAAGAGACTATATTTAACATCAGTGCATGAGGCAATGAAGGAAACAGTTTCTATGGAGCTTGAACAATTTTTTACTATATCATATTTGAAAGAAATCACACACAGCTTTTCAGTATCGATCAAAAACAAGATTTTGGGGTCCGGCCCACCACCTATATTTAACAAATTGTGTTTCTGGTTGGGCAGTGGCTAGTGATCATTAACCTTATGTATTAATTCTGATCACAGTAGCACAAAAGAAAAATAAGAGTATTGCTAATATAATTATGGGATGCAGTTCTACATGTAGACATCGCAAGTGGCATAATCTACCATAAAATTTGCCCAGTGTATCTATAGCATACAGGAAATTTTTAGGTTTGTCACATAGTCTTTCTCTACTTTTGGTCCGAGTCAGTGGTAGATAGTATGCTATTTTCAACACAGTTGTTGACTTTGTACCAGTAGGTAAGGAAGTGGATACAGGAAAGAAGCAATGCCAGATCTGTGTACATGATGTTCAGATGGAGTCGCCACCCTTCTCTGTACGTTCACAATATGTCATCTGCAGAGTTGAGGAAACCCACGCAAGTAGACTCTACAGTCTGTCAGAGCTGGGAGATGTCACATTGCCATGTTGTACAAGGCTGCACTGACCAACCAGTGCAAGTTCCTGGAGGCTGAGACGAGATGAGGTGGGTCACATCCAGGCAGCAGAGAGAGTAATTAGCTGCCCATCCCTGTGTGCTGGTAAACACCAATACACAGTGAGAAACATTGTTTACTTGCACCTACTCCTGAAATTGGCAAGGGAAGTTTCAAAAGGCTGCATTAGTTGTAGTCTCTCCAGGAAGATCAACTTTCTGTTCACTTGGGCTCACCTGGGGCACATTTCTGGGTTAACTAGTGAACGCAACTTTAGTGTACCCTTTAACAATAGCAAACGCAGAGGCTTGACGAATGCAAAATCCATTTCTGGGCTGGGTGCATTTGTTAACCCAACTATTAATGAACGAAAGAAATGAATGCTTCTGCTCCCGCTGTTTCCGATGGAATTCACCATAACTGAAGACAACCTTATTAAAGCCAAGTCTTTCCTTTGGTTCCAAAAGTATTCGTTTTGTATTCATTTTATTAATGTATGATAACACACAATATGTTTTTTTGTGATTTGAAGCATTCATAATGTTGATTTAGATTGGCTCCACCCCATTGAACCCCCACTGCATATACATAATATATCATAAGATGTCAAAGGAAATACATTATATATATTCACACATATTGTTGCATCTGGCTGGATGTCTAAGGATGACTCCAGTTATTCTGCACTGGTGACTTTGTCAGCAGAATTGTCAACAGTTACTGTTGACTGTAACCACCCCGAACAATAGGACAAAAAGAATGTATAGAAAAACTTAACTTCGTTCTCTCATCCACTCACTCACCGCACTCATACCTCTTCACACACGCACACACAAACACACACACACATACTGGTTCACTGGCTCCACCCCCATACCGCTGTCACTCATTTACCCATCTCTCAAAGCCACACACACTCTGTTCTCTGTTGTACTATGTCCTGAAGTAATCTGTATCCATAAATTGATGCAGAGAATAAAATTCAGTGAGCGGATCAATCCTCACATGACACATTTGTTTTTGTTGGTGCAAAATGTCCGGAGGAAAAATCTGATATCATCAAAGATTATATCAAACTTCTGTTAAAAATCGTCTTTTTCAAATATAAATAATATATCAAAGGAAATACTTTACATAGATAAATACATAAATAGAGTGAAATGAAGCTACAAGAATATACCCTCATTCTAATGCAGATCTCCAACGTCCTCGTTAAAGTCAGCCCTATAAGACAGCACTTAACGAGCGCAGACTTTTAACCAATTAGCCCAGAAATGGGATAACGCATTTTCGCCATGTGGTTATATTTTCAGGCCGAAAATGAGACAACTGTAAGCTGAATAATTTGTAAAAAGGCTCTAAGGTAGAGATCATCTTGATTTAATTTTTGTATTGCAGTTTCTGAACACTACCTGAAAAAAACTATTTGTTTTAATTTGTTTTCTGGTGATCATTTTGTGTACTTTGTTAATTTAAGAAAAAAATTCCAGTTCTATTTCTGAAAAAAACTTATTTCAGTAAAAAAGTATTTTCTATTATAAACGTTGCCCTAATTCTGTCCTGCGTTTTAACTATTTAATAATTAAAAAGGAAACACCATAAAAAACACTTAAAGGTCATGAAAATTAATTAAGATTTAGCAATTTGATTATGCATCCACTTTAATTATTGAAACGTATCGATATCAATATCGGCGATACTGGTGCTGTATTTACTTGGTATCGGATTGATACCAAAATATGCAGCACCACTCTTCCTAACATTTAAAAGTCTGAAATATTAATGTAGTGTTGATAACTGAAAGTTTTTTTTTTTGTTTTTTTTTTTTATCTTTATATATTTCCAGTCTCATCGAAAGTCAAACTTGAAGATCATCTTTCTAAAGTTATCAAAGGACTTCCTCACGAATAACTGTGTGCCAGCTTTGTTCCTTGATATTCTTACTTCAAAACTTTGTTCAGTTTTAGCTTTACATTTATGCTAGATCCCACATCATTGGGAGATATGTTACATAAAATAATATATTCTTTTAACACAGTGGCTATCGTTTGTAGTATTTTTATATTCATGTGGCATTTCTTATTTAACTAATTCTTCTTAACATGGTGATTAAGAAGGCTTAGAATTTAAAAAAAAATGAAGCATATAGGTCAACTGACCAACACTTGTTCCACCCTGAACAGCCGTATGGTGTTTGTTCATACTCACTGAAGTGGCTGAGTAATGTGTAATATGACATCACACAAAAAGATGGATACTGGCAGCAGTGAAATGCTACAAAACCCACAGATGCCACTGAAATGCACAAAATCATCACTACCTTCTTCCCTACAAAGCCATTTCAGTTTAGTCTGTCTGTATGTCTGTCCACATCAGTATTTCAGATAAATTGGTTTGTATCTGGATCCAGATTCTTCAGTTTTTCTCACCATTGGAAAATAAGGCAATTTTCTTTTCCTTTCTCAGGAATGAAGCTCTGCAGAAAAACACACACATCCTTCATAACATCATGGTTGATTTCGTGCTGATCTAGAAGATGATACAGAACTGACAGCATATTTTAGTTTTTATTTCTAAATCAACCATCCATCAGACTTGGCATCTGCTGTCACTGTCCTGACCTGTTCATCCTCAATATAATAATAGCATTGACAATCAAACACTAAGTTAGCAATATGTATCTAAATCCTTCGCTTATGTTTTAAAGGTCAAGGAACTGATTCTTATATGTGTGTTTCTTTTATTGGATTCAGACCATATGTGGAGCTGCTTTTTTAGGGTTAAGACAAGATCATGGGGAGGTGACACAATGAAATAAAATTTCCCTAGGCTTGAAAAGGGACATAAAATCATCTTGCTGTTATTCTTGGTATGACAGCTGTTTATCACCTGATTTGCCCCATCTTCTCACTTAAAGCTGCAGTGCTTGATCGTTTTTTGTCATTACAGGAAAAAAAGTATATTACCTTTCAACATTTTTTGACTCATATAGGATGAGATCACATGGATATCTAGAACATCTACTGTATAATGACCCAATTTTGTCTGATCACAGATGTTTGAGACACATGTAGGTGGGGGTTAAATAGGTGACTGACAGCTGTATTTGCAATTGCTGATCAGTTTCATCAGATGCTACCTGTACATGATTCCACTGCCCTACTCCATGGCTCTACACAGGCCTGGATGGACAACTTCACTTTTGTACAATAGTATGACACCTTGTCAGGGTTGTTGTATGTTTGGAAATTTCCTGATTTTGGTTCCTGCAGATTTATAATTTGATTTGGGTGTCACCAAGTATAACCGCTAGATGCTGCAACTAACACACAGCAAGCATTCGCTCAAATGACCTACAACTATGTCCTCTGAACAGGAAAATGCGCTGTTGTCATGTCACTGTTTGTTTGTTTTTTTCTTAAAATCACAATCTAGTCACTGAACTGTCATTCTAAATTACAATTCATGACATGAGCAGAGACCTTAACTTTGTAGAATCATTCACAGTAATCTTAGATATTACTGCTGAATGAGCTTTATATTACCATGGCCCAACTGGGATTTTCCCCAGAAATATCCCAGTGACATTCTCTAGGCATTCCAATTATTTCTACATGGTTTTATATCTAGTCAGCTGCACCCTCCCTGTTACAGCATGTTGCTTCGATGCACGTTGTAATTGACCTGAGATTGGCTGACTGACAGACAGCTAGTGTAGGAAAAAAAAAAAAAATGTATTAAGCAGTGTGTAGCATGATCATTTGTACCGTGTAAGGTGCTTTCCCCCCCTGCACCATCTGTTCTTCAAAATATGTTTGCATTTATGCCATTCCAACTACAGAAACTGTATTATATCCACATAATTACATAATAACAGCAGCTTTGAGTCTGTGTATTTGTAAAGCATCACTTTCATAAAGGTGTTGGAAACTGGAGATGCTCACTAGCACATACAAAACTGCCTGGAGCATACCAATAGCAACTTTAACACCTATTCACTGCTATCCTCCTTCATGATTCACAGTCATTTTCTCATATTTTGCTAAAGAGGTGAGGGACACATAGATGGGGATGACTGTGATGGTTGATTGCTTGTTAATATGGTTTTTCTTTTGGAGTTCATCCCATTACACAACCCACTGCATGGAGAGAGTTTGACAGCATAAGCAGTAGGCACTGTATGGTCACATCAATAGTTAAAATAGCTAAATGAATTCTAATTCAAGAGATACTTTAGTGTAAACACAGTAAACTGTTGTTGCTTAACTGGAGTGGTGAAGCAATTCAATGCTTTCAAGTGAAGTTCAAGTATATTAAAGTTGCAGGTTTTCACTGTTGACCAATTTGTTGTGACAGTATTTTTTTTTCAAAGCATGACCATGATACTAGCCAAGTTGGTTATGCCCCTAAACAGTGATGGGTAGTAACGCATTACATTTACTCCGTTACATTTACTTATGTAACGTTTTACATAAATTGTACTTTTAAGAGTACTTTTAACCCTTTCATGCACAGTGGTCACTACAGTGGACAGTTATTCTACAGCTGTTCTCTTGTACATTCATGGGTTTTGTTGTTTTAGTTCCACATCAGCCAACACAGTGGACACTTATGCACCATCCCATACACTGACTTTCATACCATTACTGTAACTTTGCTATTCTTGATAAACCTGATCTGCACTAACATGTTTGAGTGGAAACCAATTGCTAATTGTTATTAGACTGTAATGAACACAGGGTTTGTTTAAGCAAAATTATTATTATTATTATTATTATTTTTTTTTTTTTTTTTGCATATTAGCTCCATGAAGAGTAATAATTAGTATTGGGGTATGTTAAAATGTAAGAAAACATCTTATTAGCAGCATTAAAATTGTTTTTTATTGCATAGTTTTCCATACCACTTTCTGATATGAGGTATTAAACACATGTTTCTTTGCTTCAAAAATTAAATGCATGGTGTCCAGCTGAGTGGACATATTTGTAACTTCTTAAAAAAACAAGAACGAAAAACAAAAACTCAATCACATCGGGGGGGTTTTCATGCCCAAAGAGGAGTAAAAACACTCAGGAAAAATATCTTGACTCAGGTTTTCATAAGTCATGCCTGACAGGGTTAATATGACACACTTTTTACTTTTAAGGCGGCCATACACTGTGCGATTATTTCGATCGTTGCATGCAGCTCCATCTCAAACTGTGCGAATCAGTCGTACAGTCAGGCTCACGATTCATGTTCTCACACTGCACGGACCGATGCTCGTATGCGACCTGACTGCTCACACTGTAGGACCATACACCACAGGACGCACCACACGTTGGAGTGTTGTATCCGGAAATACAACGTTAAAATACCAAGGAATCCGTAAAAGTGCATAGACAGTTGTGTATTGGCGTGAGCCACGAAATGGTAGTGCTAAACAAAAACCAACGAGCTGCTTTGGTAATATGTGCCATTATCTGTGAGGAATCAAAAAAGAAGAAAAGACAACGATGTGTTTGGTGCAGGAATTGGTTGTCCAGACGTGGACAGTATGGGCTGTCAATCCTACAGCAGGAACTAGAGGTAAGCTGCAACAGCCAAACTACACTAAGACAATAGCCAGCTACTGTTAGCTTGTACACTACTGTACGCGTCTGTGTTCGCACATGCACAGTGTGAGAATTTGAGGCCCATCGGTTCGTGGCATTGCTTTGACAGTACGATACGCTCATGAGGAGCGAGCAGGATTTCAAACAGCTCCGTTTTCCTTGCGAACACACGATTGCTGGTCGTGAGGTGGTCGTGAGGTGCTAATCGCTTCTCTTTACCCCATGTACACTGCACGAAGCACGACACACGATTAGAGGCACATCTGGCCCGATCCCAGAAATAGTCGCACGAGTGAGAAATCGTCTCTAAACTCGCACAGTGTAAGGCCGCCTTTACTTGAGTATATTTATGAAGAAGAAACGCTATTTCTGCTCTGTTACTGTGGCGTACATTCCGCTCGTTACTTTTATTTTTGGTCATTTGTTAATGCACGAACCATTTGTTTTGCTTTGTTAGAAAGATTTCTGCCAAAAACTCACATAACCGTGTTTCATCAATCAAATGTAGCTTGTGCCTACGTTTGACGCAGCCACATTGACTCGGTACCACCAATCAGATGTTGCCAGGCCGTCACATGACAGCTTGGTGCTGGTTTCACACAGGAGATGAGTGATCATACCGGAGCACAAACACAGGAGTAGACATCAGTAATGGCTAAAACAACAACTTGTGTTTTGGATTTAGATGAGACAGAAGACATGGAACACCCTTGGCTGCACATTCAAGCTATGTTTGCCGTATGGTACATGATAAAGAACAGCGCTGTCATGCGCTGTCATCTGTGTCTGCCCAAACAAGTCGACATTTCAGCCTATAAGAACTCAACTTCAAATTTGAGAAACCACATTGCGTTAAGTTGTAATAAGCTCAGTTTTGGCTGTGGACAGCCTAGCGCTGTTTGTAGTACAATTTCTTTGATTACAGTTCAAGATATTCAACAGAAGGGGAAGATATGTTCAAAGGCATCTAGGCTAACTTGTAAAAGTAAATAGAAAACCATGCACAGTATCTACCTCCATAAGAACAGACTAGATATTAATGTGATTTAACCAATAATGATTATTATGAGGTATATTTGTAAGTAGCTTTAATGTTCCCAAATATATTTTACATATTTTAGTTTAACATTTCATTTATTAATTGCTTAATTTAAAAGAACAATAAATGTGATGCTACTCAGGAAGTATGCAGTTCTTGAGTAATTTTTTCATTAAGTACTTTTTTACTTTTACTTGAGTAATTATTTGGATGACTACTTTTTACTTGTACTTGAGTAATATTTTTCTAAAGTAAAAGTACTTTTACTTGAGTATAATTTTTGGCTACTCCACCCACCTCTACCCCTAAATTAGCTTTTGCATTGCAGTTTTAGGGCCTTGAGTTTAGCATTTAGCTGTCAATGTCTTTATGGAGACAGAAGTGACTATATTTGGACAAAAAGGTGGAGCAAGCAAAGAGCAAGGAGTGATAGGTACCATACCAAAATATTAAAATGGCAGACTTTGTGAAATATTTCTGTGACAGGATCCTTCTCAAGGTCTGGATGGTGTTAGTGCTTAACCATAAGCCTTAGTTAAAGTTGCCTTTGAGGCATAGAAAAATAAACAGAAACTCAGCGGATTTAGGCACACTAAGCTGCTACTAATCTCTACAAAGAAAAGAATGCGAATCTCATGGGGTGGTCAACTAGTGTCTCATAGTATGGAAATAGATGTTTATTGTGTTTTGAGGTTTCTATAAACTCTGTGATGTACAATAAAAGTGAAATATGAACATGGTCAGGATCTTCAGTCCCGAAGCACCCCGACCACAACATGACCTCTAGGCAAAACAAACCAATTAGAAAATCCTATCCGGTGATGGAGAAAGGATCAGCCAATCTTATTCAAGGTAATATGCATTAGCCCCACCCCTTTTCAGTTACTAACAAAAGAGCAGAGACCATGACGGGAAAATTAGCACTGAAAAGTGCATTATTCCTGTTTCAGTGAATCAAAATGACTGAAACAGCCAGACTTATTTCAATATTCTTTATATATTCATTTATTTAGATGTATGTATAGCATATTTGTAACCAATGACAATTACTGTACATGTCTGTAAGAACATTTCCTGCTACTTTTGTTTGTTATAAAATAAGAACAGATAGTTTTGTTAGCAGTCATTTGTAGAAAGCAATGATGTAGTTATATGTTCTGTTTACCTCTCATGTTCACTGTAGTGTGAGAGCTAATGCCACTGCTGGTCAGTGTTGAACTAGCTGAGGAATATAAACGATGACTGTAGCTGTGCATATATGTGACTGCACACATTTATCTTTTGCTCACAGTAACTTACACAATAATATTTGATTTCTGTCCCCTTGCAAGCTTATGTGTTTAGCCAACGTCCCTTACCAATCAGAAGGTTTGCTTTGCAGTGTTATATGGCTTAGAAAAGTGAGGGGAAATTAAATCTGCCCTTTTTGTCAACAGCATTATACAAAGCTTTAATATACACACACATATGGTCTAGATATAACTATAAGTGATGAGATATGACCTTTAAATCAAACAGTGTCCTACCCAAAACACTTAAAAGTATGATACATACTGACATATTACAGTACAGTTGCTGCTTGCAGGTAACTCAGTGCCACACCCACCTCCCCTACAGTAGTCACAGTAGTCCTTATGTAGAGCCACTGTTTGATTTGCTGATTATTATGAAAAGGATATGAACTCTAGTCCACACTCAAATATAGAAGACATAGACACTGGATAAAGGAAATGACAGAATAAATAAATCAACACAGTTAAAGATGAAACAGGCTGCAGACGCACTTTGATGTCTCAAAGGAAATACCTCCTGCATGACACCTTCGTAGCTGTGTTTGTGTGCCCGTACACATATGGGAAGGAGACAGTGAAACAACATGACTTCCGTAATGGCTTTTTCCCTTCATTCTGACTTGTTTGGACTCATCATTTGTGTTCTTCCTCATGCCCTGACCCCTAATCTTGCCTTTCACCCATTTCTTCTATTGTCACACAGCAAAGAGCTCACAAGCTATCCTCTATTACTGTTCAAAAACCTTAAAAAAAAACCAAAAAAAAAACGTATATATATATATATATAATATATACTATAATATAGTATAATAATATAATATATAGATCTATATATATATATTTCCCTCCTAAATCACTGGCTTTGCTAGAACCTCTGATCCTCTGTTTTCTCCTTTTGCTTTATCCCCACCCTTCTACTGGCAGCGCCATCTGTCTGTCAAAAGTTTACCTTCACTGACTCTAAAAATCCATTTGTAGTGTGTCCATGGGAGAGAAAATAAAGCAGGACATTGCACCCCTTGGGGGGGTTTACCATTCTGAAACCCAGCAGGTAGATATGAAATTTTGCAGGGAAAAGACTGAATAACAGGGTGGACATCATTGTTTTGAGCACAAAGCTTCTCCTAACACAGATGTATTGGATAAATGTAAAATACAAATACTTACTGCAGGTAAAGTCAGGTTCTTTTAAGATAAAAGTAAAGTGTTTTGTATAAAGCTGTGTCTAACTGATAATCAGTTTTGTTTTGTTTTTTTGTTTTTTGGCTCATTTTATTAATATTGCTCATTTGTTTTCTGGCAGTCTAATACAGTTTTGGAAATCGGTTGAGTCAGCTTTAAACATTAGTGCAGTCAGCAGCGCAAGTATTGCTTGGATTATAGCTGACTGTTTTGTTTTGTTCCGTGCATTTTGCTGCATATTCGATCTATTACTCCTTATGCATAAAAGTAGTTTTATTTCTTTTTTCCCCTCCTAATCAATAGCAGAGAGAACATGATGATAAATGCCTGAAATTGTAAACAGAGCTTTGAAATCATTCCATTTGTCTGTTTCAATACTGTATAATCTGTGATGCCTCCTGATATAATTTATGAATCATCCGCAAATGCTCCCTCACATGCCTATTATGTGTTTAGACAGACATTATGGAAATCTGTCCACTGTGTTCACTGCTTGTCGATTGTACAGTGCATTATTCCCACGTGCATAATGTGCACAGGTGTTGTAATGGGCAAGCAAACACAGTGGCCTTTGTTTTTGTCACCTGCCTCAATCTCCCTGGCCACTCGTTTTTTCTACCACCCCCAGCCCCGCTCTCTTTCTCCCTCATGCCAAACATGCCAAGTACCTTGTCTGCCTATCCATCATGCAGGGAGGCAGATGATTGGCCACCTCGGACTGCTCCTCATAACAACAGTGTCTGCATGGTAACTGTTACTGAGGAGAGAAAATTACCAAACCCACCGAGATACAACCTGCTAAAAATAGCTGCCATCAAAAATCCCCGCTGCTTGTTACACCCAGTGAGTGTGTGTGTGTGTGCATATGTGTGTGAAAGGGTGTGAATATTTTGTATGGGGGGGGGCAGGCAGAAAAGATGGCGAAAGAGAGACCTAGAAGAGGAACGAGAGAGTGAGAGAGAGGTAGCATGTGACAGAGGGAATGATTGACTGACAGACCAACTGACACTCTAAATGGCTGACTGATTGTATGACTGATTTACTTACCACCTCCTGTCTTCACTAAGTAAGTGGCATAAATCAGCACTGCGAGCAAGGAGCCGCACTTTAAAGACTCCTGACTACCAGGGCCTTTTGGGTATTTCTGGCTATTCCAAGAGGGTGAGAAAGAAAGTTTATGACACATTACTTAGGCCCAAATGCATGATGGCAACTCAACATCAAAAATACATTGCTGAAAGTCAAGACTGGAAAGGGTGAATGGGATGTGAATGTGTGCATGCGCGTATGAAAGTGTGAGGCATAGCCAGAGAAGCCAGTGGCCATACTGATGTGTCTAGTAGGATGAACTCCTTTGATGTGCTCGTATTTACAGATATGACCCAGGGCCCAATATTGTATTTGTACCTGGTATGCTGAGCAAGGAGGAATGCTCAAATATAATATTTATGTGCACACTTGTACATGTGTGTATGTGTGCATAGTGGTGTGTACATCCATGGGTATTTTTGTGTCCAAACTCAAGAGCCCAAGCTTTAAGCTTTTCTTGCTTTAGTTGTTGTCAGTGGCAGATAGCAGGGGTATATAGGGTATTGATTCCAAATAATAATAATAATAATAATAATAATAATAATAATAATAATAATAATAATAATACATCCATTTTCTGGATCACCAGGGTCCGGGGGGGCTATCCCAGCTACCTATGGGCGAAGGCATGGTACATGCTGGACGAGTCGCCAGTTCATCACAGCGCTGACATATAGAGACGAAATAATAATAATAATAATAATAATAATAATAATAATAATAATAATAATAATAACAATAATAATAATAATAATAATAATAAAGCAAAATAACTTCTGACTGCAGCTTTGAAAGCAAAAGTATGAAATTGGAAATCCTGCTAAATTATTATAGAAATTCATGGTTTATTGATAAACAGCTTTTGGGATCACAATTGGTAATTTGCCGCATTGCAGAGTGGCCTGATGAAGATGAACCAACTGAGAGAAAAAAAAATGAAGCTGATCTTAAGGGGATGTGGGAGTGAAATGTAAGAATTGCAAATTATTACATCAGACTGAACATGAAATTTTTGAGAGTTCAAGTTCAGTATTTTCTTTTTCTTCCACCAGAAGATGCACAGGGACAAATAGCCATAAACAAGGGCAGTGTAATTCCAACACAAACCCCGATATGTGTGCCTTTAAAAAAAATTGTTTCCTTATTCAGCCAGTGTTGAATCCACAGTGTTCAATTGTGCAGTTCAAGAGACCTCTTTGACGTTCCAAGGAAGCCTTGAAAATTTAATAATAAACAAGTGGTGCCAGGTATTGTAGCTTATTTAGGCATCAATCCAGCTGATGTTATCATGTCTACATGTATGCTGATGTCAGCATAGACATACACAGCATAGACAAATTATAAGTAAATGGGGGAGAAAAAAATATTTTAAAAATTCATTAAAAATTTGAACTTTGACCCACTTTTCCCTAAATGTAATCACATCTTTTCTGGGTCAATGACAATCTATAAATTGAATTTGGTGTGAATTCAACCACTAAATTTGCTGCTAAAGTGTTAACAAACAAAAAAACAAACTGAACCAAAAACAATACCCCTTGCCTCCCCCTTCGAGGGGTGGGGTAAAAAAAAATGCCCTGCCAATAAAACTGGGCTCTTCAAATAAAGTGTGTCATACTAACAATCCTCCACATTCTCCACTGACAAACATGCACAAACACTTTCTGTCAGCACAATATCAATACATATTGGCGTGCTGCTGATGTGTCCTGCCATCCCTGCTTATATTCCCTCCTCTCAGAAAAACTGCAGAATATTCCGCCAGCTGGAAGCCTTAGTGATTATTTAACTGCTCTGGGCTTAGCTTGGCAGCCCACGAAGGGAGGATGAGGGAGGAGAGGAGACGAATGAGGGAGGAGAAGAGAGGAATTAGCAAGGGATGAGGTGCTCCGGAGTACATGTGTGTGAATTCTTGTGTGCATATGTGTGTGTGCATATGTTTGTGGATGCTCTAAAAGCATTAATGTGCGAAAATTCACTAAGAGCATCCCTGAGCCGATTTTAGAGTGTCAGATCCGCTTCCCGGGCTGTGTGCATGTAAGTTCTCCTTCAACTGGGAATGCTGTGGCAGTGAATCCAACTACATGGATCAGTCCCTAACATGCAGGGTTTCTCTTTTTTTTCCCCCTACACCTCCACCTCTCTGTTCATCCTTCTAAAAGGATAAGCAGCAAATAATTAGTAGATATGCTAAGATAGTAAGCAAAATGCTGAGAGCAGAACAGTGACTTTCCCCACAGTTGGAACAGCCAAAATCCTATATCCAATTTCAGCATGCAGAGGAACATCGATTTCTTTTTATGCCACCAACACAGTGATTTCTTCAGAAAATATGTGATTGGCATCTTTTTTTTTTTTTTTTTTTTTTACTGTATTTTAATGGATACACTCTGTATGATCTGTGGAGTCATGTCAGACAAAATGGAAGAGAAAAAAAAAGTGTGTTCTTGTGTTCTGCTAGTTCTGCCACATGATGAACAGTTTGCTCACATAAATAAAGTCAGCCCTTGAAATGAAATGATAGGCTGTGTTACACAGAGATAATTTGGAAGAAACATTTTCTCTGCGCAAGAAAATAACACACAAAAAGAATCTGGCTGGACTTTCAGAGTTTCTGTCTGTCTAGTTGTCTTTTTTTGTGGTGAGCCATTTTCGATAGTCAATGTTCCATCGTAAGTGGGTTAACTGGATAAACTTTGCACGTGTAAATAAGCTTAAATTACCTGAACTGATGCCACAACATCTTGATAATATTACAGGCCCAATTTCTGTAAAATCTAAGACATTTTCTCATGTGCAATTAAATAAAATGGAATCTGTGATTTGTTTGTTTTGTCAAACTGAGAAAAATAACAAAGACAAGATTTTCAATGTTAACTAATTTAATTTGCATATAATTTGTATTTTACAAATACTTAGGCCTTTAGATTTTGATGTGTGTGACATTCTCAAAAAAGTTGGGACAGGGAGGGAAATAGGACAGAAAAGGGCATAGATTCTACCAGTAACACTATTCTGTCAGATTACACAATCATCAGATGGTTGGTACCAAGGTTATTATCGTTAACGAAAACTAACGAAATGATGAAAACTAAAATTGAAAAAATATTTTCATTAACTGAAATAAATAAAAACTATAATTAAAAGAAAAAAAAAGATAATTAACTGAAACTGTATTGTGTGCTTACAAAACTAATTAAAATGTATAAAAATTATGGAAAAAATTCCCTTGGTTGTCTTCTTTTGTCAATGTCAGATTGATATGAAAGCAATTTATTTCACTCTAGCTATTTTAGCTAGCAGCACCGTACGGTACTTAACGGTCCGTCACTTCTCGTCACTTGTCATGTAGAGTCATCTTCTGATTCCCATTCTACCTGGAAACATGGAGACTAAAGTTGGGAGAAAGCAGTAAAGTCCAGTCTGGTATTTATTTCAATATGACGGAGAAGAAGAGAAAAGATACGAAAAAACAAAAATTAATACTAAAACTAAATTAAACTAAGCATTTGGAAAAAAATGAAAACTAATAAAAACTAGCAAACCTGCTCTAAAAATGAATTAAAACTGAATTAGAGAAAAAAAAAAAAAAAAAAGTCAAAACTAAATAAAACTAAACTATAATGAAAAATCCAAAACTATTATAACCTTGGTTGGTACAAAGATCACTATTGAACATAAAAGACCATCCACCAGAGGACTAGTCTGTACAAGGATGGGTCATTATTCAACACTTTGGTGCAAACTTAATGAGAGAAATCTCAGCCACTTCAAAACGATTACACAACGTTGCTCTCAGTATTCCCCCATAAGTAACTGGGATAGGCTCCAGTGACCCCTGTGACCCTTGTGACGATAAAGTGGGTTCAGATACTGAATGAATGAATGCTCTCAGTATGTCATCGTCTAAAGTATATAATACTGTGAAAAGAGTTAAGGAGTTCATGGAGTGTGTAAAGGCCAAGTTCAGAAAACACTGTTGAATATGTGGGACCTTTGACCCTCAAGCAGTATTACCATAATGAATATTGACACATTTGCTCAGGGGGACTTTAATGAACCTCTGTCACTGAACAGTCCAACCTTACTGTATCCAGAGATGCAAACTGAAACTGTATTACACAAGGAGAAGCTTTATTCCAGCAAATATTCATGGATTCTACTTACCAAACATGAAAAAGACCATCCAGACTGTTATCAGAGAAAAGTTGCAGAGACAGCATCTGTGATGGTCTGGGGCTGCATCAGTCTCCACATGGCTGACCGGCATATGTATGAAGGAACCATCAATGTGCAGGATAATACCAGGCCTCATTGTGCACCAGGTCCAACAGTGTGGGTTCATAATTATAGTGCTTGTTCTAAACTGTCCTGCCTGTTCTGTGGAAAACAATCAGACAATGGCTACCATGGATTGTTGAGTAGTTCAAGTCTTTCAAACAAGAATGAACTCCAATTAAACATCTGAGAGTAACAATTAGCGATATCCATTCACAAAGAATTAAAAAGGGTAAGATAAAGAAAAGATGATTTAACACAATGACAAATATGTCTCTTTCTGAACTTGTACATTCTTGAGTGTGTTGAAGGCATTAAAAAACAGTACTGCGCAAAAGCCTCAGGCCACTTTTAGCTTTGTTTTCTTTTTTTTTTTTTTTGGCAGGGTTGAAAGGAGCATACATATTTATTTTTCATTCTCTTTTATTCACATACAGCAAGAAATTAGAGGAAATATATGCACAGCCAAACTGCCCCCCCATCCAGTGTGTGCCCTGCCTTTGCCCATAGGTAGCTGGGATTGGCCCCAGCAGCTCTGTGACCTTTACAAGGAATAAGCAGTTCAGAAAATGGATGGATGGATGGACAGACGGATGTGCACAATCTTAAAATACACACAAAAACTGACCTAAATTGGTTCTAAAGGTCAAGGTTACATTTACTGTGACCCCTGTCCCCATGACAAGAAGCTGCTCAAAACATTTGAAATATCTGAGATGTGTTGAAAGAAACCTGGCATAAATCATAGAAATTAGTGCATTACATTTCATATTGTCTGAACAAAAGGGTTAAACACTTGTTAAGTACAAAGGGAGGTCACACTCAATGCGACTACTTTGGTTTATAGAAGCTGTTTTCCCCTGAAAATTTTATGTTTACTGCTGTCGGCCTGATCACAATCAAGGTGTACAAGTATATTTGCAGAGGTTATTAATCAGTATTGCAAAAAGATACTGCCAAAACCATTCCCAAAATGTTTCTTTGGCCATCTTATTACTAAATCTTGCAATCCTCCAAATTTGAAGAAAATCAGATAAAAACTGATAAGAGAGTGAAAACGTGCACAATTTTATTGTTATAAGGGAGCAAAATTATTGTACATAATGTTTTGTAACACAATAAATAATTACTACTCAACTCCTGTGTCTTTTTTATTACAAAATACACACATCACATTGCTTTTCATTTATTGATCATTTTTGTTAAACTGCTGTTTGATTATCAATTCTTATTTTCAGTATCAAGAAAATAAACCATTTTGTTACGAAGACTCTTCTTTTACAGTCCTTTAATTGTAATAATAGAATGGGAACCTGTTACTTAAGTATTATTATGACTTAATATGCACAACTAGACAGATTTTGGTCTGCTCCCTGGCTGCAGAAAATTTGGTAACAATGTGGCAAACGGGTGTTTTACGTCGAACCGCATGTTTTCAATGGCGCGTTGTTCACCAAAATTCATGTAGTGTCCACACACCAATATACTTCCATCAATAATACGGTGTATATGCCTTATATATATATATTATTATAACTTGTTCACAAATGTTTATTTCCTCCTGTACCAGGATGACTTAGTTAAAGATCTAACAGAGATGCAACCATGTGGTAAGTGAGATTTCCATTCCAATCTTGTAGAGTCCATACACCAAGTAGTGTCTGTATACCATATCAAAATATGTGGGTCTAATTTTACTGTTTCTGTCAATATATGGAATTTTTCAGCATGCATGCTTTGGACACAACATCTATGCAATAAAAAATGCATGATTATCCTGAGTGCTGAAACATTTGTATATCTTTGTAGGCATTAAATATGGAGGCTATTAGGCTGTAGTGTCCGTACACCCACTAATTTCTGATTTGACAGGGGTACAAGCCTGCAAAATTTTTAGTAGACACCATATTACGAAAATATTTTGGACTTTAAAAGAGAAATGTCAGACAAATAAAATGGCCAGTCTGATTTTTTGATAGAGCAATATTATTTTTTATCTGTGCACCCTTCCTATTACCCTTGATTGTGATCAGGCCGTGTACGTACTTCCTATAGATGAGTTTCAATGTTTACTAACAACAGTGATGCGCACACACCTCGGAGGCAAAAACACCAGTACCAGCTACCAGCCGGCTCACATACACCTCCAGGCTCTCCCCCAGAACTCGTGAACGAGTGAATATGTTAGCTCTAAAACTGTCCATTAACTGTTTCTTTCCAAAAGCCGATCCCATCTTCTCTTTCACGGTCGCATAATTTGACTTAACCGCATCGGGATAGGCTGTCCCATAGTAGAAAAACAGACTGTCACAGATGGGTGGGCAGCAGAGGTTGCGCTAGACATTTTTATAGTCCGTCATTTTGACGGACAGGGTCGTAAAAATTCTGTTATAACATATTATGATCCAATATTTCAAATTTTTATTTTTTAATGATAATGAGATATATTTAGTAGTATTTAATGTTCAAAAACATCAGAGTGATGCAGCAGCTGTAGTTGCTGCTGGCTGACAAACCAATGTGATATCACTGCTCGCATAATTATATATGCCACTTTTAATTGGTGTGTTATCTGTAGACATTATAAGCTTTCCTTGTGTATGTTTACGTAGTGTCAGTCCCATGCACTGAGGGTTAGGGCTCAGGTTATGTGAATCAGAGATCTGGGCACAAACTGACATGCCATAACACATGAAAGGTAGAAAATGCGTACATATAACACACCAAATGACATACGAACTGGTGTATAACTTGCTTGTCCGTCATCCTTCACCACATCAGTCCCTCTTTTTTCACCGTGTTTATCAAATGCCATCACATTTACTGGACTTTTAAAATAACTAAGGAGACTGGGCTGTCTTCACAGTTTGCGCTAGCAAAGTAGCATCTAATTTTGGCTAAAGTTAGCTAAACAACAATTACCCTCAGTATTTTAATCTGTCAAAATGACGGACGGCCTTCAAATTTTTAAGTCATTTTAAAAAAAAATCTGTCAATGGCGGAATATTTTCGGTTAACGCGACCTCTGTATGGTAGATGTCCAGTACTTACCAGATCTGAAGTGTGCAATGCGCAGACCAGCATTCTGAATTTCCTCCTCAGACCAGTTCTCGCGTCTTAATGCCTACAACCATAACTTTCGCCGATTTTTCTGGAAGGGATGTTTGCCAGCAGGAATTCTGTAGAAGTTTAAATCCTTCTGTGTGTTCTTTCTGTTCTGACAACCCACGGCACAACAAGACGACGGCATTATTCACACTGGCAGTCAGTGTTTTGCTACGAACTTGGTGTGCTTTCTGCCTCCAAGGTGCACGAGCAGCATACGTCCTACGTCATCATAAAACTGATCTATAGAAAATGTATAAATGTAGTCATTAGAACTTTACTAAACCTTTAAACAAACCTAATGTTGGCCTAAGACTTTTCCACATAATATAACATTATGGGGCACCTGTGGCTCAGGAGGTAGAGCAGGTCGTCCAATAACCAAAGGGTTGGTGGTTCAAAACCTGCTCTCCACCCATCATGTGCTGTTACGTCCCTCTGCAAAACACTTCACCCACGTTACCTCCAGTGTCACTGACACTGGTGTATGAATGTTTGGTGGTGGTCAGAGGGGCCTTGTAAACCACTGTAGAAATCAAACTATTATATGTCAATTGGCCTGAGAGCAGACTGTATTTTGTACTTTTGTCAAATCAAAACAACAGATTGTTTTATTTTATTTGGTGGATCGCGATAATAAAAAGTAAGTTATTTATTGCATCTTGTTTATCCTTAAAGGTCATTCCCATCAAACCTTTTTACACCATTTACTTAATGAAGCGTAATATGAATAAATGCAGCCTAGACAGGCAGTTGAGTGAAAAAAAAAAGGAGTAAGCAAATTCTGAAAATAAAACGTTGAATTACAGCCTTTTACCACCAGGAATATGAGTGTGTGTGCATGTGTGGTCACGTCAAGCTATACTTATGAGGGACGGCTCTGGACATTCCTTTTTTCTTGCCCACTGAGGGCATGTTGGCCAGTCTTCATAGTGACCTGTCATTACTGATTTTAGAGTTAGTGGTGAAGTTGGTAAGCCACAGAAGGAACAATTTTATTTTCTGTTCTTAAAAATAACAAAGAAACGTGTGTGTACGCGCGCGCACAAATACACACTTTTGTTTTTACATGGGTGTGTATGTCTAAGCATAAAAAACAGTAAATAGAACACTTTAACCTCAGTGGGAATGAGCCACTGAGTAAATATGTTGTCTGGGTATTTGTGTGTATTTGCTTAAATGTGTGTCTGTGAATGTGCTGGCACCTGCATGTATGGAATGTGTGTTTCTGTGTCAGGATAGCCTCAGTGGAGCTCTGTCTTTGAACTGCGTAACTCGGGATACAACTGTGACACGCATGCATTGATGCATGTGTATGCGTGTACACGTGGGGGTGAAGTAAAGGCAGCGACCGAGGACTGAGTATTCCTTTGACGCAGATACAAACACATATGTGTTTATGCTTCACTGGAGCATTTAACAAAGAACATGCTGAATCAACAATGTAAAAGCAAGAAAGCACTCTACGACAAAAAAGTCCCATGTTTCTCATGTTCCTAAAATGGTGAAAAGCTCCATTCACTTGCAAAAATCACATACAACTGATTTTTTTCAACACATATCTTTTTAGCAGAGGTGGTACTAAAGTTTTCTACTTTTTCTCCTAACATTTTAACAGAAATATCTGTGTTTTCAACTCCTCAAATTTTCAAAACAATTTTTAAAATTAGTTTAAATGTATTTGAATGGCATTATTGAAGGTAATAATATGCAATAATATTTTATGTTTCACCATTGCTCACTTTCCTAACCTAAAGACCAATTTCAACCTACATGGGAGGCATAATTGGACATAGAAAAGATGACCCATTGGTGCATAGCACAGTTCATATCATGCATGTCATCTATTTAATGAGATGTCCAAGACTAGGGGAACTAATACTGACATAAATGATGCAAGGGTCAGTAGCTTTATACAGGAACAGCTGGTAGACTTTGACTTGAGTAAAGAGGTTGCATTAGCACAGCTAAATATATGTAATCATAAGTGCATCATTTTACATAATAATAATAATCATATCCCCTACACACGCTGTACTGATGACTGTGTTATAGAAGAAAAAAGAAAAAAAAAAAAAACCTCCAACATTATTATACAATACATTACTGGACTTTATGACCCCAGGCACTATTAAAAACTAAAATGGTCTCAGCAGCAAAAAAGGACAAGCCGTTAATTCTACCATGAAGTCCGTTTTCTACAGATAGACAGACAGGCAAAGTAGATAAAAAGTTAGCGTCTCAGAGACAGAGAGAGAGAGAGAGAGAGAGAGAGAGAGAGAGAGAAATGAATGCACCAACATTTCATTTAAATCTAGGCTCAAATTTGATTCCCTTTCCACATGGTCCATTATTTTTTTTTTCTCCCTCGCTTCCAGGTTTTAATGAGTGTCTTCATTCTGCATGTTACTGTCTGAAGCTGTGCTCCAAGCGACAGATAGCTTTACACTCCAGTACACATTATAGAGCCAACGCCCTCTGTCCTCATTCTCTCCTGTTCCTCACTTTCTCAGACAGTCGCTGAGTCTATGTCCATCCAATTTGTGAACCACTTTAAGTGATGTGTTCCCGCCTCTCGGCACTGTTCAATATTTCCCTCTCAGCGAGGCCGTATGCTTCTCTCTTCTGACGCCCACTCCACCTTCTCTCATGTCTCCTCTCTGTCTACACTTTTCATTTTAATTTTACCCCGCTCCATATCTGCTCTTAGTCCCTTGTGTCATCATTTTCATTGCATAAACAGAGCGTAAATTTACATTAGGGGTGTGTGCAGATGTTTGCCTAAAACATTTGTATGCAAATGTTTCTTCATTCAAGCTCTGAAGATGAGGTTTTTGATCATTTTCAAGGTGTACGGAAACATGGACAGCTTTATCACAGTAAAGACAATATGCAGGTTTTTCTCTTTTTTTTTTTTTTATCCAAATCATTATCGATGTTTTCCAAACTTTATAGTCATCAAAAAATATACGGTAAAATCTGAAATGAGAGCCAAGTTGAACTAAGACATTGAAGCTTGTATTGTCAGTTGAATCTGCTCAAATCAAAGAGAATTCATTCGAGAATTGGCAATGACGTTAAATAAAAGAACAAAAATACAACCATAGGGTTTTCTTATCTCTCCATCTCAGTTACTAAGTCACATACTCCTATTGTGTCATGTTTTAAAGTACAAGACAGACCAACAGAAGTTAATGTAATCCCTTAGAGATCAGAAACTCATATAAGCAGGTTATGTTGTCAAATGAACAAAAACCTGAGGGAGGTGTTTATGGTAGGATGTACTGAAACTGAAACATCAACATTTCTGGACACAGGAGATGTGTAGTTCTATTTTTTTTATTACTGTTTTTTTTTTTTTTTCTTTTTCACATGTTCATGAACATACAAGTAAAATACAACAAACAGTACAACAAGGCCAGTTGAGGGTTACAGTACAACAAAAGATATCGATAAATAATACAATAAAAGGAAAATAAGAGCATCACATTACCATTTCAGCGCTGATGTCTTTGTTTTTAAATCCAATCCATTTGTCCCATTTTCTATCAAACTCGTCTTGTTTTAATGTTAAGGTATAAGACATTTTTTCCATCACCCATATTTCCTGTATTATATCTAAGGAGATATGTAATTCTGAAGAGAATATGAATCTGCTGTGTTTATTCTCATGTTCTATGACTGTCTTTGTTATTTTTGAATTTCCTGATTCCTGTCCCCCACCCAAGTCATTATAGAGCCCAGATCTTGCATTTTTTTTTAACTATACTGCATGTTGAAAAATTACACTATACACTGATCATCCATAACACTGCTGGCAATTGTTGCAGTAATAATGATGACTATCTTATTACAAGGGCATCTGTCAGTGGGTGGGATATATGGTCACGGAAAAAATTATGAGGCCATCAAAAGTAATCAAAAACAATGGTTATGCAATCAAGTACTAACTCCTGTGTGTATCATGTGACTAAAACAGACAGAAAAGAAAACATGGAATGCTTATAAGCACTGTTTTTGGCAGTACAATGCCAATTCTATTGATTTAAAAACTTAAGTGATTTTGGTTATGATCAAGAAGCCATGGAAAATGGTTAGATATCAGCTCTTAAATTAAACTCTTATGAACTATTTTTGTTGCTATCATTATATTTGTCCAAACAAATGTACCTTTAGTTGTACCAGGCATTAAAATGAACAAGAAACTGTAGAAAACAAGGGTGGTCTAATAATTTTTTCCACGACTGTATTATTCCACAGTTTGATATGCTAGAAGAAGGCAAAATGTTCTAGCAGTCACTGACAATGGCCAAATTGTGATGGCCAAATTACTGAGTAAGAGCATTTCCAAAACTACAGGTCTAGTTGGGTGTTCCCATTGTAACAAAAGTGATTTGAGAAAGGACAGCGAGATCCCACTTCTATGAAGCATCTGTGAAATGTGCTGAAAAAATATGATTCATAAATAAGATAAGATAAAATAAGATAAGACGTTCCTTTATTGATCCCACAATGGGGAAATTCACAGTGTTGTCAGCAGCAAAAACATACACATAAACATACACGTAAAACAAACAGTCATAAATTTGAATTTAAAAAAAGTGTTTAAAAGAGGGTGTAAATACGGTTGATATGAATGTAGTGCAAAAAATGCATAAATACGGATTTGAATATATACAGATTTGGACAAGTGCGGTTTTAGATATATAAATATGGTGCCAAATGCCAAACATCACAACTTACAGGAATCACAGTATCTTCTGTGGACATCTTGGTGCCAGATACCACAGCACACCTTTAGAAGCCTGGTGGAATCCAGGCTATGAGTTAAATCTGTTTTCAGCATAAGGTGTAACTATATAATATAAGGCAGATCAGATCAACTTGACTGTCCTTAGGCCATGTGTGGTAGGTACAAACCACTGCAAACTGGCCAAATCCTACCAGACCTCCTTTTTGAAGATAGTGCAACCCAACCATCATAATTTAGTCCTTGTCAAAGTCACTGAGCTACTTACACTGCAGCTGCTTCCAACACATCAACTTTAAAACTGAATGTTCACTTGTTGCCTAATATATCCACACACTAGCTCATTGTACCATTGTGCCACTGTAACCAGATAACATTATTACAACTTCCAAGATAAAAAAAAAAAAAACAAAAACTTAGAAGTTTTAGATAATTTATCTTGTTTAAAAAGTTAATTTCGTATTTTAAATGTTCATATACCTGTAGTCATGCTTATTTCTAGATTTAACAATCTTAATTCTAGAAATCTTGTCAAGTGAAACTGTCTTGCTGCATGGACAGATATTTCATTTGTTTTGAGTACCTTTTCCCTCATATTCTGTGTTTTTATTGTTCTTAAACACCCCTTTTTTGCAGTGCACCTCTTGATGATCATAATGTTGTGACTGACTGGGCATCTGTGGGACAAAAGCTGAAGACCTGACCAAGTGTTAGTATATGACAAGTTGGGGAAGTGAGAATGGGTAAGTTTGTAAATGTGGCCCTTCTTTGACAGCTAAAAACTCAAATCTTATCAACTGATTTAGGTAGGGTCGTTTTTTTACTTAAAAACATATATAGTAACAGCGCTTTATTCATGACTGGGGAAAAATTGTCCTACATTCAAATGAATGAAGCAGACTGAGAAAGGAGATGAACACATTTCATTTTGACTTTGAGACAAATGATGTGAGCAGACATCATGAAAGGTTCTTTTTTATAGCCTCCTATTTTCTCTGTCTGTTCCTTTGAATTTCCCTGTTTGTTTGCTTTTCTTTTGCTTCCCCCTGCCCACGTCTTTCCATTCTCTCCTTGTTTATTAGTCAGAGTCTAGACCCTCCAGGTCAGTTTGGTTTACCTGATCTTCCATTCTTTATTTCCTGCTCCCCTGCTTGCCCCCACCTGTCATCCCCCATTTCTTAAGTCTCTCTTCTCCCAGTCATTTCCTTCTTTACTTGCTCCCCCTGTCTCATCAGACCCTCATCGCTTCTCCGCTATCCGTAATTACCCATGGTTCAAAGGTCGCTGTGTTATCATGAATATCAGGATATTCTGTCTTTGTCTTCTTGTCTGTCTCTCTTCCTGCTGAGCTGAACTCCTTCACCTATCCCTTTCCTGTACCAAAAATTCTAATTTGGTTCTTCACTTGATCCGTGCCCCCACCACCACCAATCCCCACCACAAACCCTACCCAATCCCACCTCCCCCCTTCTCCTCTCACTCGATACACACACACACACTTTTCTCTGTTGTGTCGATTAGTAAAGAGTTGAAGGCCTGGAGTGTCTGGGTGATGGACACATTTGTCTGCTCAGCAATCTGCCACTGCGCTAGGAGAGCACACACACACACACTCACACACACACACATCTGAATCCATACACGCACACAGCACTTCAGCTTAAAAGACACACACTCCAACAGATACACATCTACACACACAAATTGTCAATCTGCACCAATGTCGATGAGAAACACACCATAACTAATGCCTGAGGTAACCTACTTTTGTTAGCTATCTCTGAGTTGTGATTCATAAGACTACACACTCACGCACCTTTCCAAGCTCACACGCACACGCAGACACACACACACACACACACACACACATACACATAGGATATAGATCAATATACACTAGTCCTGGCAGTGAATTCAGACACAGTGAGTTTTATCTCCAAAAATCTTGTTCAAAACTATCTTCGTGATGAAAAAGGTTTCTGTACCAGCTGTCTGACAAAGTAGATAAAACGTCCGTCAAACAACATCACAGATATTAAATGCTCCACTAAAACATTTAAACATCCCTTCACAAAGATATCAAAGACTAGAAAGAAATTTGCATACTTTTAAGACGGGGAATCCACGATGAAAAGCAGGATGGTGGCGGTTAAGTTTTATTTTGGGAAAGTAAATGTTCTTTGGTCTGCAAATATTTGTTGACGAAGAGTATGCTGAAAAGGAATGTTGGAAAGTGACAATTCTGATTAACTTTAAATTAAAGCACTGGAATGAGCCAGCATGTTCACTCCAAAACCAGTCAAATTTGTGATGTGTATTACATGCAACAGAACACCACTGTTGGTCCTGACATTTCCCTGAAAGGATTCTTTTGTGATAGTCTTAAACAGTCCCAAGCCAAGGACAAGCTGGAAACTAGTCATTTGAGACACATTATAGTCCTGTGCTACAACATTCAAGAGGAATGTGCTGCAGCAGCGACTGCAGCGTGAGTGACTGATGGAAGCAGGAAGGGAGACTTTCTCTATGGCTACTACTGTGTGTTGATATACCAATGATATCTCTTGGGAGCGTAGTTAAAATAACATACAAGAAACAGGGATGCTCTAGTTCTTTCTTATTGACAATCTTCCTCATCATTTCTTATAGGAGTCTGCTGGGGGAAGAGATGATTTGGAATAGTAAAATACAGTGAAAAAAGGAGGGAAGTGGAAAATCAAACACCCTGGCTGTGGGTGATGAACGTCTGCTGTGGTTGTACGTCTCCTACAGTCCATCCCAGAGGAGAGAGGGGTGTGTGGGTGGGTGGGGGGTGTGAGAGGAGGAAGAGGAGGTTTGTCTGAATCAACATGTTTCTTAAGAGGGATGTGAGAAACTAGGACAGTGGTGGCATCGCTGATGTCCCTGGGCTCGGCGTGCTACAATCACAGGACACACACACACACACACACACACAACCATGCACATTGCACACACACATGCAGAAATGCAAGCTCAAACAAACACACATTTACACATGGAGAGATTCTTTCCACCCTTGGGGAGCCCCGCTTTCAAAGTGCTTTCAAACGGTGCGGTGCCAAATCTCCATACATTATAGTCAGAATTTATATAAAAAGGCTGTATTTGCATATATGTAATCACATAGGGACCAAACAGAGCAGAGAGAATATTCGAGTGGCTTGACTTGTTAATCCCTCTGACACACACTCACTGCAGTTTACAAACATGCGTACACACATGCACAATTCACACATTTAATCACATATCATCCAAGAGAGCCAAAGCCATCAAACAGAGCTGTCACTTTAAAGTGTTAAATCATGTGATGTTTATGAATTGCATGTGAGCCTGACAATCTCAGCCATTTGATTGGCGTCTGAATATTTGGGGAAAGTGATGCTAGGTCTATTAGGTGTCTGATTGCATTAAATATGCAAATGAGGCCCAGCTGGAGCCAATCCTGAGGCACCTGTGGGTCCTCGAAGCCCTGTAGCGACAAAACCAGAAAGAAGTGTGATTTTAATGATGTGCTCCACTATGAAAGAGACTCTCATTCATTAAAGTTAATCTGTAAAACATATGGTTTTTTTTTTCTTTTTATTATTAAAGTACAATTTAGATAGAGGAATACCCAGGGAGAGATAAATGCATTTTAATCTCTCGTAGATGGGTTAAAAGTCAAATGTGTCCCTACTGAAAAAATGGAAATGAGCTCTGCATTTGAAAATACAGCATGTGTATGATTGTGCTCTGTTGGAAACAGGACGCGCTGTATGTTCAGGTGAATATGTAAGACCAAAATAATTAAAAGGTACTTTAAAGGATGTGTTTCCATGCAGAGTTGAGGTGGGCACTTCATTAGCAGTCATCAAACTCACACTGTTCACAGTTCCTTTTCCTGCCAGCAAGTACATCATGTAAAGCCCAGTTTATACCAAAGGCTCACTATGAGACAGGCTTCTGCAGGATTATGACCAATACAGTAAGATGGATGTGCCTTCTTCTGTAACATCTCAGTTTATTTCCATTCTGACTGACAGCTTCAAATCTAATTTTTAGCATTAGCACTAGCAAGACAGGATTTACCCGGGAAACAGCTGATAGTAACAGGTGGCTACAGACTTTAAATACTACAGAGAAACATACATAATCTGAACACATTGAAATGGATTTGCAAATGGTTTTGAACCTTTGAACTGGATAAAGTGGAAGACTATGGCTCACTGGTTTGTTTGATTTGATGGATGGGGAGCCTCTCTGGTGTTAATGTATTTCTCTGATCTGCAAATGAAACAAATTTGAGAGGAAAAGTTTGCAATCAAAAGAGAAAGCACCACAAGCCAAAAATCTAAAAATCAAAGCAAAACTACTTGCAGTCAAATGAGCTGGAGGTCAAACACAAATTGTTGGAAGTGATGCATTTCTTTTCAATAAAAAAAGCATAGTTTCCTTGCGGCATTTGTAATTTCTGATGTACTTCCATAATTCTTTTGCTCTGGCTGCACATGTTTTTCTTGTTCCCTGGATTCCAAGTCTGTAGTTGTGAAGGAGAAACTTTTGCAAAGTTATATTTGAGTCGTAGCAGTGGATGGGGTGTGAAGTTCTTATTGATGAAATCATTTTGAAATAGCAGCTTTGCTTGTGGTGTTGTTTCATTTGATTCCAGTGCAAATGATTTGTAATAAAATCTGATTTCTTTGACTTATTTAAGAAAATATTTAACCAACATCATAACCTACTTTCAAAACATAACAAGGAACATATACAGCCAATGGACACATACACAGCCACAAAAAGTCTACATTTACGTCAGTTTTTCACTGTAACACTTTCTTTAACCGTAACCAATGCAGCAAGCAGCTTGTCATGGGTCAAATTATTGGCCTGCATCAAGCAAAGGAAACCACTAAAGTTGGGTGAAAATTAATGCATCATTAACACTATGAAGGAAGTGCTGTCGGAAATGTTGTTTGGGAAAAATTAATTAAAATCAATTAATTAAAAAATGCCTACATGAGAACTGGCTGTGTTTAATAATAAGAGTGTTTCCACACACAATGTGAAGAGAACTCAAGGGATTGGAAACAGACAGCAGTGTAGTCTTACGAACACCACTTATCAGTGTGGTTAAGCAGGAAAGGGACTGTGTTCCAATGGGAAAAGGTCATGTGGTCTGATGAGTCCAGACTGACCCTGATTGAGAGTGATGAGTGCATCAGGCTAAGAAGAGAGGCAGATGAAGTGATTATTCATCATGCCCAGTGCATACGGTACAAGCCTGTGGGGGCAGTGTTATAATCTGGGGTTGTGTCACTTGGTCAGGTCTAGTCAGTGGTGTGGTGGTCCCTGGAGAAGTGGGTAGACTCTCAATTTTTACCTTTTTTTTTTTTATTTTTTTTTTTTTTTAAAGTAGTCCAGGAAAACGCACTGTTTTAGAAACAGTGATATGTAAGACTACTCAGTATAGTTTACCCAAAAATCTGTCAGTAGTACTTGCTCACAATTATAACATTATCATAACTTGATCAGCAGTTTGTAGGTTTTACTGGTCACACAAGCAGCTGCATGAATTCAAATGTATTCAACATGAGGCAAACATAACGTTAGCCTTTCATAACGTTAGTCTACACACACAGTTTAACTATTGGCTACAATAGTTATAGCTATAATAATAATAAAACAGTGACTCATTTGGAAACCACCTTAAAACTTACCTCAGATTAATGTATTCCATGGAAGTAGGCTCTCTCGATATGTGTCACTCATTTGAAAGACGTTTATTCTGCCTCATTGGCATTTCCAACTAGAAAAGCGCTCAGAGAGCACAGACCTCCACCAAGGCAGATCAGTCCACCCCCCATCACCACCCAAATTTAATCATTTGATCCTTGTGCCAGTATCAACATTTCCTGAAAATCCCCCCCCCCCCCCCCGACACACACACACACACACACAGTCACCACCAACATTTAATCAATTGTTACTTGTGCCAGTATCAACATTTCCTGAAAATTTCATCAAAATTCTTCCATAACTTTTTGAGTCATCTTGCTAACAGACAAACAGACAAACCCAGATGAAAACATAACCTACTTGGCGCGATAATAATCGCTCATCTTTCAATCTTTCAAGGTGGTCAGTGACCTGTCAATCAACTGGGGTGGCACTGACACCGGGACTGTCCAATCAAGTTCCAGAGGTATTCTACCTCTGATTGGCTCATCAGTCCTCATGTCCAATACCCAATCTAATCACTTAAGGCAGCAAGTACTAGCCAATTAGAGACAGAGTAGGGCGGGTCATGGCTTCACCATCCTAGGGGAAAAAATAGGACCAATGGCCCTGTAGCTTACCAACCAAATTAAAAGCTTTGGGAAATGTATCCAGATGCCATTTATTATCACCCAGTTATGTGTATTTATTATATTACAGAAATAGCCCATGTTTTGGTCATATTCCAACCAGATCTGTAAAAAATTCAAATTCCAACTGATATCATTGATATTTACTGATTTATTGGATCAATCCACTTCCTATCTGTTATAATGGGAAAATGTTTCAAAGTGGCACCAAATCCAGAATCAGATCCGGATCAAAATAATGTCAATAGTTTGTGTTGACATCATCATACAGAAGCTGTATACCAAGTTTGAAGTCAATCAGAACTGTAGTTTCGGAGAAGAAGATGATTTAAATTTTTTCCCCATAAGAGCCCATGTTAAATTTTCTGTAAAATCCCAGATCCAGAAGAAGATCCTGATCAGCATGTGGTCATTATGTTTTGGTCATCTCCCCATCAGGGCTGGACTGTAGAAATTTGAACTTGATATCATTTATATTTACTGAGTTATTGCATTGATCCACTTCCTATCTCTTATAATGGGGAAATTTTTCAATGTTGCACCAAATCCAGAATCAGATCCGGATCCAAATAATTTCACTAACTTTTGTTGACATCATCATAAAGAAGCTGTATACAAAGTTTGAAGTCAATCGGAATTGTAGTTTCAGAGAAGAACACGACTGAATTTTTTGTAACGGATGACAGACGACAGACGATGACGACGACGGACGCCGCATGATGACAATAGCTTACGGCCTCTCGGCCAGTAAGCTAAAAATGAGTAATTTGATTCACAGATACTACTGAATGGTGCATATCAGGGAGATTTAGAAGCAGGTATATGCAATGATGACTATAAAATAAGTAGGTATATGGCGTATATCACCGTATACCCTGGACTACACCACTGGGTCTAGGTTTAGTGAAGTTATGATTGTGTTCATAAAATGAGGTGTGCCGATTACTCGAATATACTGAATGACCAGGTCTGAACATCAGTGGAGTTATACTGTTAACACTGTTATAAAGGGGTTGAGGGAGCATGAGATGTCATGCACATGAATTAAATACCACAGAGTCCAGTCCTGAACCCTGTTGAGAATTTTTGAAATGTGATGGATTAAACTTTAAGACAGTGGTTCAATACTCCAACATCTATACAAGATCTGTGCAAAAAAGTAAATAAATAAATAAATAATAATACAATGATGGATGGAAATACATGTTGTGACACTGCATAAGTTTATCAAAAATAATTCCATGGTAGTTTGTTCTATAAACAAGAGCTGTGCAATGAAATATTACAGTATGGAACTTTTGTAGTTACATTAAATACGTTTTTGGAACAAAAGGTAGAATTATAAAAGGGGTCGATGGGTTCTAGTCACAGCAGGCCTGTTATACATGTCATTGAAAATCTTTGTAATTTGAAAATATGCAGTATTTTACCATTTTGAAACGACTTTAAAAAGTGTGTCTAATCAGAAAATTTCTCTGGTTCTTTATAAGAAGACAGCAAATAAAACACTAAAAACTCTCTAATTCTGCTTTGCATATTTATTTCTTTGCAGCGTCTCATTTATGTTGATTTTATTTGACTTGAAAAAAAAAAATTAAAATAAATAAACCATTGGCAATTTTACAAACCTTTGCCACCAGCCAAAAACTGGAGTAGAGAATTGGCAAGAATTCTTGACATAGTTGAGAGAGCAGGCATCAATTTACTGGTAAATATTAAACTGCTGGACACAAATTACTCCTCACATTTCTAAATAATAGCAGCCTAATGCTACTAGTAATTACTTTCTGAAATTAAATGTTTGGGGTCTATGGCATGACATTAATATTTTTATGTCCTTTGTGTCCTTTTCTTTTAAGAACTTGGTTTTTTGAGGTAATATTTGGGGAATAGTATGTCAGTCAAAGCCAAATAATTAAACCTGTTTAAAAGGATGAAATTCTGTTATGGAATTTGGCTTTGGCACATTCTTACATTAGTCATCTTCAAAGGAGTGTATTGTTATGTTTTAATGGTTTCACCATTTGAATATTTTCATGCATAAATTCTTATATTGTAGTTGAAAAATGGTGAATCTTTCTTTTTGCCAACAGAACAAGCACCAGCCAGCATGAGCTTGTCTATCTGGACTTTGCATGTTCTCCTTTGTCTGGGTGGGTTCTCTCCAGTGACTATTCCTCCCACAGTGCAAAGACATACATTAATAGGTTAAATGGTGAAAGTGGTAAATGACAAATGCCAGGGAAGGTGTGAATGTGGGAGTGAATGGTTGTCTATCCATATATTGTCACCTTCCTGAAATAATGCCCTAAGTCATTATCTATCTATCTATCTATCTATCTATCTATCTATCTATCTATCTATCTATCTATCTATCTATCTATCTATCTATCTATCTATCTATCTATCTATCTATCTATCTATTTACCTTTGTTTTTTGGATTTGATATGTCCGCAGTCTGATATCTTAAACACTCCAGGTTGTGCAGCTGAGTTGTCTGAATAACATTTTTCTGAACACACATTTTGTTTAAAGCTCAAGGAGGTGGGTGAAATCAGGGGGAAAAAACAACAGAATGTGAAAATACACATTTTTCTTCTGCAGATGATGGACAAACTTGATGTTCTTTTCGTGTTGGTTAAACCACTTTTCCAGGCTTCCATGTTGAGATACAAAGACACATCTGTCAAAATCGGATCAGTGATGGGTAATTACAGCTGTCAATCATGTATCTAAGTCTCCTACTTGAAAACACCTGTGCTTAGACAAAACCCTGAATCATGGAGTAGATTTTCTTTATCCTGAAAACAGAGTGAAGAGTACATACAGAAATGTCCTGTCCTTCTAGACCACCTCAGTTATTTTAAATTCTGTACTTAAATAGTTTTTAGAGAATTAAGGATTTTTTTTAATCCAATAATGCTAAAAAAAATCTATTGAGCACTGCAGCTTTAAATGGTTGTGTTGAAAATACATCTATATTTTATGTGCTTGTCACATGTTCTCCCTTTTTCTTTCCATGTAATTAAATTATTTTCTACTAATGTTACTGTTTACCTTTAAGGACAGCTGTATGAATGCACGTAACAATATGACATGTTACAAGCACAAATAACTAATTTAATGAGATTTTGGATCAGTGTTGAGAACCATGGAATGTATGTCATGAATTATGTAGATCCATTCTGAAGAGAGAGAGGGGAAAAATACTATCCGTCCTTCTCTGTTTCACTTTGTACACAGTGTAGGCTTACATCCCCATATACAATCATATCATCAGCTCGACACCAGCCAGGCTTGAAATGGAGCTCGTTTCCTTTCCTCTCCTCTATTCTTTTAGATGAGTTGCATGGGTCTGCTTATAGTCAGGGTGAAATGAGCTGAACTAAAGTGGTTTTGCTAGGGCAGTTATGCCTGAATCAGAGAGAGGAAAATGAATGGCTCGGGTGTTTTACTTGACTGGCTGGAGATAGGAAATACTGTTTGAACACAGGGAGGAGGAGTAGGATTCATACAAATATGGATGTGTGTTGTTCAAGTGAATATAAGATTATAGCAAGTAATATTCCATGCACCTCTCATTTCTGTCTCTCCTGCTCAGTCCTCTGGGATATATCTCCTGCACCTTACTTCACTGACAGCGAAGTGAAAGCAACACATCAGCCGCGCACAACAGCCAGGACTTTAAATCCACGGTGAGTGGATGTGTTAGGCCACGGGAAGCATTTGACAGAGCTCAGCAGCAGTGGTGTCTGGTGAAATAATTTTTTGGTGGGGAGCTGTATCCAAGTCAGCACTATAACCGCATATCACCACTAGAATACACCAAAGTAGTATGTGTTTTCAGTCATGTGTTTTTTATATGTAAATTTCTCCCATCTATCCTCCAAGCATGCACATGTTTCTATGACTATTGTTAAAGTCAGACATGTCCCTTACAAGTGTCTTTTCCACTGATAATATGGACTATGCAGGGATGAAGGTAGTGCAGGTAGATCGCGTGGGATTGAAAAAATTGAAAGTCAAGGTAAGGCTTAAGATGTATCACAGATACCACTCATACCAGGAATCAGTCCTGTGCCCCCCATTGTCCATTGTGATTACCACTGAGCTACTCCAAACCCAGTAGTACTTACGGACCTATTCAGTGATTCCATTTCTGAGGAAGGTCTTGCTTCTTTTTGGGATATGACGTTTATTCCTCTGGGTGGTGCTTGGGTGCAATTTTTGCGCCCTGGGGCTCTCCTATCTCTTGTATTGGAGGGGGTCTACGGCACATGCACCATTTTTAATGAGAGTCTTTGGAATTCTTGGCCGGCGCCCCAAACAGGAAACACATGACGTAACTGCTCATTAAACAACCGAAAAATATTTCTGAACTACACTTGAATACAGATTATATACAGTACTCACTGGATGTATAATGTATAGCTCATTTATTTAAATATTAATGTTTTTGTAAAATTATGTGATAATGTGATTCTTATTGCCTTCTTCTTCATGTGAGACGGGGGGGCAGCACCCTAGAACCCTCTATTGACGAACCACTGCTGCTCAGCAGCTAAAACACAACAAAACACAATCATATACCAACTGAAGATAAAGACAGAATACATAAAGACATCTGAGATTTTAATGAAATGGACAGAATATCAGTATTAAAAGATGAAACACAGTCACAGGCTGAGTGTGAGGCATGAAATGACTCCTTCATGAAGTAAAAAACATGGCAAATTGTTCACATAAGTTTATGAATTAACACAGGATGTTAGACTGTAATTTTGGAGCATATTGCATCTGGAAAAATAAGAGAGAGCTGTTGCTCAGAGCTGTGCCATGTGTTTTCAAAGGTCAGACAGATCTGAGGGGAGGCTTTTAACTGGATTATACCAGATGTAAACAAATAGTGTGTCGGCCACTTATTATGGAGAGAAACACTGATTTGTCTGATAAACATTTTGTGTAGGACAGTGTGAGTGAAATGACAGAATGTGTGTGAATTAAAGGCTTTTGTTTGTGAAACAAGCACACCACAGGAAATGATGGCCTCATGGGAGCAAAAAAAGAAAAGAAAAAAAAAAACAAAAACGGCGGATGTCTCAGTGAGTGAAATAATAAGCAGCCGTTCCTGATAAACTTGTGTACGGCCTTTGGCTCTTCTAAATCCCATTAAACAATTACTACTAAATTCCAGTCAAAATGAAGAGGAAGCTGGATGAACAAACAATACATTTCATTTAACCTTTGAAAGGAACAGTGTAGTAACTTTCTCAAGCTCTAACCCACATACCAATAGTAATTGGATAAGTATTATGTATACAAAAGGCCCATTCAGGCAGCTGGAATCATCAAGCATAGCCCAGCAGTATGGTGTTATTACCACCTAACAGTTGTCTGAGCGTACGGATTAAACCCCAACCAAATTCGGTAAAATTTTTAAAATGATTTAATTTGTTTTTCAATATAGGACTCAGAAAGCTCCTGTTGTTTCCCTGCAGTCAACAACAAAGATGCAAGTCACATAATGTGATTTACAAAGGCACTCAAACCTTTAATTTGTTTCCAATTTAAATGTATTGACCTCAATTCTGGTTCCCTTGGTCTTTGTACACTATAGCAATGGTATTTAATGCCCTGTGTGCTGGCACTCAGCAGGTTTGTATGTGTGTGTTTGTGTATGTGCGTGAAGTGGCAGTCGGTCATAGAGGTGATGCAGGGGCTGTCCTGGAGGTCTAAAGGGGATGCAGGTGGTGCAGGCTGCCATCTGTTGTGCCACCGTATTAGGACAGTATTTCACCACCTGCTCAGTTCAAAACACACTCATATGCACACGTACAGACACGTGCACAGGCACACGCATGTACACAAACACACACAAACCCTGAAGGGATGAGATGAAATATCCTTCTCATCAGTCTTACACTGAGACCTGCAGACCCAGACCTGGGAGACCGTGACCATACATCTGACCATATGACCCTAGGATACAGATGCAATCCAAAAGAAATGCACTCGTACACACACACACACACACACACACACACGTACACACACATTTGTCTTCTCTTTATGTGGCTGTTTCTTTTTCTTTCCTTCCATATCTAAAGCCACGGCTTATATGCTTATTTAAATATCATTGCTTTGAAGAAAACATTCCATTTTCCCTCCGTCTCAGATAATAGACACAGTCAAATCCTGACATGTGGGTACGTGTCCGTGGGTGTATGGTCGTGTGCCACTGCGGTGACACCATATTAACCACATCAGAACAACAATGAGTAAATAGGTCAACTAGAAACCCTTTAGTGCCAATTTAAAGACTGATGAAAGGGCGTAGGAAGGCATGTATCATTACCTTATTAAATTGGGCCAGCGTCTGTCCCAGAGGCTGGAGCAAAGATGTTGTAAAAATGTTATCGATGTGGTCGTAATATGAGCTACAGTGCTCATTATGCATGTGATGATAAGTAGCAGAGAGGCTGACACATTTAGGTGTATTTTATGCTCTGTTCTATTATCAAACAGCATAGTTTATCTTTAATGGTCCCCCGTGGCCCCATAGTCTCAACACATCATTGTAAGAACACAGATAAACATGTTTTTAGAGGAAAAAAGAGGCTCTTTTTGTAGTCTTAATGTGCTTTCAAATAGTGAAAGTAGTCCATCATTATGCGTTGAAAAGAGATACATTCATATCCTTGATATGTCTGCAACATTCAAGGTTCCATAAAAGCAATGCAATGGTCTGATTTGTATCTGACAAATAAGATTAGTAACATGGTATAAATCTAGATAAGGGGTGTGTGTGGACATATCAGTGCAATACTGCAGCACTGATCGCAATAAGTCTTGGAGGCCATAGGTTTGCCTCTGTAACAGAAAATGGGAATATCCCACTAAATCCACATGCACAACAATATAAATTTTCCTTAAATGTTAATAGGGCAGGAATTCCCAAGGTTCTCCAGACCCAAAAGATAAATCTAGTCTCTCCTTGGGACCGAAACATACAAAAATTCGCAATGAGCTGCCATAACATCTGCATTTTTATTATCTCTTCCAGTGTAAAAAAAAAACAAAACACTACACACACCATCTGAGGCGAACAGACCAGTGAAGCAAACAGCACACATCTTCTATGTGAATAACGCAGAGGTGGAACAAGTATTCAGACCCTTTACTTGAGTGTAACTAGAAAAAACACAGTGAGACTATAAGTCCTAAACTCAAGGTACTGAAGCAAAATGAAGTTTTTTCAGCTGTATGAAAAGTACAAGTAGAATGGCTGTTTTTAAGGTGCATTATTATTGATTGTTACAGTTCTTTATCACTCATATGTGTGAGACATTACATTACAATGTTGCAATGTGTCATTGTGGGATGAATTTACTGTAGATACACTGAAAAAAATTATTCTGACCCTTAGTAAATGTTACATATAAATATCAAGCATATTTTAATAAAATATTTGTGTTATTTGACTCCACTAATAAAATATAAATAATTCCAACATAAAAAGTCAAAATTATGGCAAATGTATTTCATTCAATTAAATCTAACTCAAAAAAAATTTGTTCATCTCAATGTGCCCATAATGCTGCGTTCTTTTAGCACTCGGAACTTGGAAAGATCTGGGTCGGAAATTCCAACTTCTGAGGTAAATGCGTTTCATTGAGCAACCTTGGCGGGCCATAGTAAGTTGATGTTTGCTTGGATTTCTTTAGAGTATTTAAAAACACTCCTGGAGAAGTACCTCAGCTACTTAAGGGAGAGAGATAGAAAGAGAAATGTCATACGGTGAAAGTATGACTTCTCCAAATCTCATGAACGCACCAGCAAGGGGACTCCTGTTTGGGAGCTTTGAATTTGCCGCATGCGCACACACATACCGCCTTTTCAGGATCTTGCCACATACAAGTCGGTTAGCCTCCTCACTCCGTACACCTGCCACCTACTTTGGGTAAGTCTTTAATATTCATCAATGTGTCTTAGTTTTACTTTAACCACAGTGTTTGTACATTTTACTTTACTTCAACACTTCACGTTTAATTCGGCTCTAAGACGCTATTTAGCCGCCATCAGAGATGGTGAGGTGAGTTAGCTAGGACTGAGCCAGACTGTTTCAGACAACTGGACTCCTGCTCCAACAATCTATGAATTTTTTCATTGTGTTTCGGGTGCAATAAGTGCCTGGCTTGCTAAAATCGGAGGGCCTTTGTTTTTCTGGGCGGCAGAAGCGGTGGTGCTGCTGCTGTCCACCGCACACGCCTGTGCGGCGTTATCACCTCCAAGTTGGTCTTAGCTTAGTACTATGTCTGGTTTGGTTCTGCTGCTCACTTATTTACTGTGTGTATGTTTATGTATTATAGTTGGATAAACACTGAAAGAGCCGACTCGTTTCAAAGGTGTCTGACTAGCTCCCGTAGAGTTGATAGAGAATTGATGTTAATGATTCAGTGCATGCTTTGGATGCTGAGAAAAGTCAGTCTTATGCTATGAACAGGTTATTTTTAGTATGCACAGGTTTGACTCACTAGATGTGGCCAGTACAGACATAAGACATGCAGCAAGAGACATGACATTACAACTAAAGAACAAAACATAAACAGCTTAAGACTTTGTTTTGAACATGAGAATTATATGAAAATGTATTTACTATCAATGCATTTCTTTTAATTTGTGATTTAAAATGTTAATAAATATGTTAAAAATGTTCATTTTTTAAAATGAAATGTGTGATAAATGAATGCTGTAAGGTGAACTATAGTCATTTCGCAGTAGTATAGCACAGAAAGTAATCTAGTAGTGAATAAATACCGAAAATAACATAGCACCTTTTTCCTTACTTAACTCTAATCTGTCTTTTGTTATGCATGTATTACTGAGGCACAGTTGCAATGTAGACTTTTTAATCACGATTTTGTATATTTGTGTTCTTATCTGGCAAGGTTTAACTCATTGGGTTTTCAACCCAAGGTTGGGACCTTTATATTGTCTGGGTAAGTATACTTAAGAAAAAGATTCCTCACAGCCATGTTAAACTTGGAAGTGATACATCAATCAGTCAGTTTAAATTGAACATTAATCTCATAATAGATCTGCCAATTGTGCCGAGGATAGATAATAAAGTATAGGTGTGTATAAGTGTGTGGTATCTTTCTTAAGGTCACTCTGTGGTCAGAAAGGATGGGACAAGCTAAGAATGCTGTGAATTTAAAAAAGTTAATTAGATCATCATCAGGTTGCCATAAGGTGTAGTCATGATTGTCTATACACATAGAGTAGGTTGAACTACATGTGCGTTATCATTCTGTCTGTATAATCCAAGTTGGTTTCCCTGAGGTGAAGTAATGTGTGATTTTGTCTGCTCTTCTTGATAGGAGATGATGCCTAATACTTTCTCATACAGAAGAAAAGAAGTGGTGCATGGAAGTCCGTGTGCTGGAGAGTTTAAAGTGAGGTGGCCTGCACTTTTCTATGTTGATGAGGTAAATACAGGCTTGCTCCCTCCTCTGTGCCTTTTTTCGTTGTGCTTTTTCATTGTGCATTATGATTTAAAGAATTGTATTTCTCTGAATGGATTTGAGGCAGTTGACTAAAACATGGTACACAAATTCTTATGCTATGAAACAACCTCAGCTGATGGTGGGGTCTTGGATCATCATTACATAAATCGCTAAACACAGTACTCTTTGTCTTCTGCCACTTTCTTTTACGTGTAACAGATAAATGCTGAGTTTCGGCGAATTATAACACATCCGCTGGAGATGACCTTCATGGCACAGTTGGACAGTCTTCAGCCTCAGCTGAAGAAGGGAGGTGTCACAGGCCAGAAACCAGCCAAACATCTGCACATCTGACAAGAGGTAACTATATTCATTTAATGTTGTTTAAAATTAGTAGTATGTGTGCTTTGATATACTCTCTAAGTGTTTGAATCTATTTTGGTTTCAGTAACAGCCTGGATTATTACTGTAAGACACTTTTCCACATAAAGGATGATGAAATGTTATAGCAGCAAAATCATCCCTGTTTTCTCAGGTGGGGAGTGAACATAAACTACCATACATGTCACATATTACATAATCACACTTTACTATTTTGTAATCAAAGAAATAAGGTTATTTACAGTATAACCAAAGGTTGAAAATGAAAATTCCAAATATTTTTATAATTATTCAAGTGTTTGGAAATGTTTATATCAGTGGAACCTCTTCACACAGGGTATGCGTGATGTTCATTGGAGAAGGGCAGCAGTCCTCAAGGCACTTTGCCTATACTTTGGTGAGGATGACGGACATCTGATCCATGAGTATATGGTAAGTTAGTGTATTTGCTTTACATTTTTGAATATAACTCGCATTCTTTACCTGTACAAAGTTTCTAAAGTTGTTGCCATAGCTGCGGTTTGCCACTGGTTCTTTCATATCTGACAGAGGTGTCTAGTGTGTGTAAAAGAATCAGTTATTGTTACAGTGCATGATAATAGATTACTTGACATGTAGTGTAGCTTCTAGTGCAGCTTTACCTGTTAAAGTCAGTATGGTAAAATATTTTGTTCCTGTCGCTTGAAGTATATTATAGATCCTAGCATGGAGTTGAAGCACACCTTGGATCACATAATACCCATTAAACAACTTGATGCAAAAATGTTGCTTGTGTGGACAAAGTATTCACATGTTTCCCTTTTCTCTTATTTACTTAAAATGCAGGACATCAAAGGAAATGACATCCAGACAGACATGCAGAGGTGCACCATGGGTATTTATGTCATCAGCAAGAAAAATGGAGATCCTGGACATTCTGATGACGTTGGAATTTTTGTTGAAGGAGTTCTCTTCCTGGACATTTATCTTGGATCTGAAGCCAAGGCCTGTGCAGTGATGCATGGAGTGATCTATGAACTGAACCTGGCCTACCCCAAAGAACTGAGACACTACTACGAATTTATTCAAAAAGAACTCATGCAGATGGATGAGGAAAAGCTCTTCCAGGGTCCTTGGCCTAAACAACAAAATCAGTGTTGGACGGTAGGAATTCTTCAGCCACACTTTCAATGACATGATGTGGTTATTTGTTACCTCCGCCAGGAGGTATCGTGATCACTTTGCTTTGTGTGCGTGTGTGTTTGTTTGTTAGCAAGATAACTCAAAAAGTAATGGATGGATTTTCATGAAATTTTTCAGGAAATGTTGATACTGGCACAAAGAAGAAATGATTAAATTTTGGTGGTGATTGGGGTGGGGGACAGATCTGTCTTGGCGGAGGTCTGTGCTCTCCGAGTGCTTTTCTTGTTTATTCAGTTATTTGTGATTGTGATTTTTTTTTTTCTCCTGGTAATGTTCTTACCAGTAATTGAAGGTATAGGTGTATTTTGTGGGAAGGATAGGGTAACCATGACTTTGCATGTCACAGGGATAGAGCAAGTCTGCTGCCTACACAAATGTGTTTATATTGTTTGTTCATCCTCATGGTTATGGTTATGGTTATGGTTACGATTATGGTTGACAGAGTCTGAACAGTGGGTTTCTGCTTTCTTGTGTTTTACCTCTTTAGTAGATGCTTTTTAAAGATAAGGGTTAAAGTTAAAACAACTTTTATGCACCTTGCATTTTACAGGTTTTTGTCTTATAAGCCATGTTGTACATGTTGAGAGCAAAAGTTGCCTCACATCTGATCAGGAGACCCCTTACAATGTATCAGGTTGTCTTCTTGCTTAATGGTCATTTACAGAATTTTTTTTAACAAACATATTCATGTATCTGTTAAAGTGTTTGTTATGTCTGCACTTAGTATTTACAGGTGTTCATCTTATAAAATGATTCTTAGGTCATTTGTCTGCTCTGATATGAGATGTTAAGAATTGAGCTCTTATTAAAGTTGGATGTCTAAACAGATTTTGTGGTTCTGTGTAGTGTATGATGCTCTGTATTAAAATGTTTTAAAAGTTGAACTAATTATAGCTAAAACATTTAATTAGAATCAACTGAAATAAATAGTTTTGTTTTAAACAATTTAATTGGTTTGAGACGGCACAAAAAAATTTAAAAAGTATACATAATTTATTTAAGTACATTCAAAATTGGTTTAATTGAACTTACTAAGGAAATTTAAGTGAAATGTACTCAAAGTTATTGAGATAAAATTACTAATATTATTTATTTGAATTTACTTAAAAATGATTAGTTGAGTCAACGTAAATATTATATCTAGCTTCAGATAAAATTATTTTGTGCAAAAACTTGACGAAATAAAATTATGTTTGTTCAACAAAACATTTTTTTCAGTGTAGTAAGCAAATTACTTCTTTTACTCGGTAGAATATTTTACTAAATTGGTTAGTAGATTAGTATAGAGTATAAAGTGAATATTTCACATTTGTACTTAAGGGGGTCATATTTTGCTAAACCTGCTTTTATTAGTCTTTGATACTTTTATTTGAAACCACGTGAGATGTTTGAAGGTATTATTTCTATTCTATTTTTTTTTTTTTTTTTTTTTTGGTAGTGGTTTATTGTTCTTTTTTTTGTTTGTTTTTAATTGTATGGATTTTTGTATTTTTTAATCTATTCTTACATTTTATTCATTTATTTGGGTTTTATTTATTCTTCTGTACAGCACTGTTTTCTTTTTTGTACAGTTCTATGTCTTTTAATCTATACTGTATTTTATTCCTTTATTTTGATTTGAATTATTCTTTTGTACAGCACTTTGGTCCACTGCAGTTGTTTTAAAGTGCTTTCCAAATAAAGTTTTGGACCATAATAGTTCAAAAAGTTCAAATTTGAACCCTCCAGGTGCTGCAAAGCTATCTTTATATTCATTCCAGCAAAAAATCGAGTGGTTTTCTACAACCTGTTTCAATTCCTGCTTAATTTGTTACGTTTTATAACTAGTTATGTTTCAACATTTGCACATATAAGGTCAAGACTTCCAATGAACATTTCTCCGAGTACCCCATAATTGTTTATCGGCAGCAGCAGTTGTAGTAAAAACTGAATATATGTCCAAACTTTGAACCGATTACCTAAAATGTTTAGTTGTTGGTTTTATTAACAAACACAAGTGGCTGAACGGGACAGAAAGCATGGTCAGCAACACGGAAGGGGTGGGGCTTGAAGTGTCTCATTTGGATTTAAAGGACCAGCGCTCAAAACACCCTTTCTGGTGTCATTACTCAGAAATAGGGTTGAAGATGGACCGGTGGAGTTGAATTAATGAAGAATTCAGACCCAAGTAAAGCATTTACAGTTTATGTAGACCACAGGGAAATGTTTTAAAATGCATAATTCCATTTAAAAAGCAAAATATCACTCCTTTAAAGCTAGAGAGTCAAAATCTAAGGCAAAAAAAATACATACCATCTTCCCGCAGCTCTGTCCTCTTGGTCCAAATCTAAAGACTAAAAGTAAATACAGATGACCTGACACAGTTTCGTACTGCTGTCAAAAAGAGAGACTTTTCTGAGCTTCCATGTTGAGCCACGGAGTACAGCAGTAGAGTTATGCGTGACTGGATCCGATCAGCAGCTGTCAGTCATGAATTTAACCACTCTACGAGTTTGGAAGCACCTGTGATTCCACAAATTTTCCACAGCCTGGAATCAGTTCACAGAAGAGGTAAAATTCCTGTCTCCTCCCAGACCGCTTGAATTATGCTATTCTTAAAAGTGATTATGGAAGTTGTGTCCAGTGATATCAGACAACTATCACACACTGCAGCTTTAAGTTGCATGACACAGTAAATATTCAGTTACAATCCAACCCTGGAATGAGGAATCCACATTGTTACCTCCGCCAGAAGGTATTGTGATCACTTTGTTTTGTGTGTTTGTTTATTTGTTTGCTAGCAAGATAACTCAAAAAGTTATGGATGGATTTGGATGAAAATTTGAGGAAATGTTGATACTGGCACAAGGAAGAATTTTGGTGGTGATCGCACGGGGCGAGGGTGATCTGCCTTGGCGGGGGTCTGTGCTCTCTGAGTGCTTTTCTTGTTGTTAATGAATTCACAAATCATAGCAGTTTTATACATTTCACTCACTAAGAAAAAATTGAAAAGGGTTCCGAAATTAATTTAGGGACCCACCCCTAAATTTGAGAAGGATAATATTAGGATGGTCTTTTTTTTTTTTTTTTATACCAGCACTATACACACTATCTGACCTCATATTTTGGACATTTTGTCTAACGTTGTGGAACCTAAACAGCTTTAATCCACACTTTTTTTGTCAAACAAGATTTTGGCAAATATGTCCTCATGATCTGCTGGCTGTCCGTTCATTCTTTGGAAGAAAAAAAACAGTCTTATTTATAGAAAAAGAAAATGAAGTGTCGATCAAACATAAAAAGTCAGTGTATCACTGTTAGAGGGGTACATCTGTGGAATAATCTGGATCAAAACTTAAAAATGTCTTCTTCAATTTGTGCATTTAAAAGGATGTATAAATCCACTATAATAACAAAATATAAAACAATATCTGAATAAGAGTATATCTAGTTATAACATAGAAGTATGCATAAAATTTATCATGATTAGGAGATATTACCACATTTATTGATCATTGTAGTTGTTGTAAATATTTAAAGTGCATATCAATATTATAGTTTATATTAAAAACAGTTGATTATGCAAATCTGATTGTGTGTGAGGTGACTAAAAAAGTGTATGTGAATGGTTTGTATGGATGTTTTGTGTTATTGTAAAAATATACATAAGAAAAGTGTGTTAACAAAGCAAAGGAAGCAGGAGGTCAGAGTCCATAAGTTATACTTCTTCCCACTCCTTTTCAAGCGCAGGAAAAATTTGTTTGTCCATGATGTATGGTTCTTTGTTATCTGATGATTCCATGGACTCGAAATAAAACTACAAATGGTAATTAACACTAAATACAGAGCTGAACTGATCTACACAATACTAGTTCAGGCTGGAATATGAACACATCTTGTTGCTAGTTAGCTTTCCTTCACACCTATTCCTTTTCTTATACATCATGAACCTCTTAAGTTCACCAAGTATGAAGTGGCTTTACTTTATGTGAGATTTGATGAACCATGATTTATTCAATATCCCAATTCAGCCCTTTTTTTTTTTTTTTTTTTTTTTTTTTTTTTTACGTATATTTCAGTCATGGCTTTTCACAAGACCTGAAAGCTAAAAAAAAAAAAAAAAAAAAAGTAAATTAAATAAAACTAAAACCTGTCACTTCTTCATATTATAACATAAAACTAATTTTGATCTAAACTAAGTTGAAACTGAACTGAAAATATGAAAACAAAAAAAAAAAAGAAGAAACTAATGAAACAGACCAAACTTAAATAACTCTGAATGACCCTGATTTCCAACCTCTCAAGTATATTTATATTTCATGTACATATGCTTTCATCATGAAATTCCTCTTCCACTTATAAAAATATGGGATTATACGACTCAGCTATGAGTCCAGTACAATAGGTACAACAAGCACAGCCGCAAAAATAGCCAACCAGGCCCGCGTCTTCTATCTATACATCGACAGAAATGAGTTCATGACCTTTTCTGGCACAGACAAATGCAGCAAGAATGATGGAAGCTGAATAAAAGCCTGGTTTGTGATCTTATTATGAGTACAGCATGTGGTAAAGGGCAAGTCTGACTATCATGTGAGCTTCCTGTTGAATATTAGATTATAACTGATTATCACACATCGGTCCCATTAGAGTGGACGCAGTCCCTGTGGGAAGCTCCAGTGCTCAGGTTCTCAATGAAAGATCTATTGAGAAAGATTCACGAGAAACATTTTAATACAATTTGGTGCTTGTTATTGTCTTTCTTATTAAAGTGATGCCAAATAGGAAATAGTTTGCAACTCTGACTTTGAACTGTTAATAATAAAATCACAGTATGGCCATTTCTGGGTTAGCATCAGAACAGATATATATTTTACTGGCTTGTGGCTCTTATTATGCTGTAATCCATTTTTTATCAGTCTAAATATTCCACACAGATATTTCCCTTTTAAAAGGAGTTGCCAAAAGCATCTCTTCTGACAATAACATTATTGAGGTTTATGGGGCACACTGATATTTTGAGTGACAGGATTAAAACTAGTGGATGGAGCTATTTTTAGGAATAGGAAGCCACAGCCCATGGCCATGGAAAAGAGAGAAACTGGGGTGATAATTTCCAGCAGCCACAGGGCTCACTGTTCAATTTAACTGCAAGGGTGAGCTCAGTCACCGTATTTATTTTCAACAGTTGTGTTTTAGCCAGCACAGTGTGGGCTGTGTCGGCTTAAGGGTTTTATCGGCTGTTGTGGAACACAGTGACATTGTCAGAAAGTCAAAAACCTAATAGGGAATTATAGTGGTTGTATGATGGCTTGTTTATTTATACCAATGAAGATTCTTAATTTTTTTTTTAATATTAACATGAAATTACAGGATTTTAGGGTCAAATATGTTTTCTCTTATTATTATGTACAAGGCCAATATTTTAATACTACATATATATATATATATATATATTTATATATATATATATATGTATGATAACAAAAGTTTGTAAGAGGAAAAAAATATTGGCCAGTATCACTGTCCACACCAAAAAAACCCACAGACAGTGCTGGAAATTGGTTTAGTTTTGACACAGGCATATTGTGGTTCTACTGCTGCCATAGAAAGCCCTCAGTGTGGCTAGTCATCATAGTAAGATGCCATACCATCACCTTCAGAGTCACTGCAGACATCCCAAACAGTAAATAACAGTTTCCGAAATACTGCTCTTCAGTGGCGATTTCTCATAGACTGCAAGGGAAGCCCGGCTTCCCCTAAAATTACGAAAATTAAATGGTTAAATATGTTCGGTTGTGTTGACATTTTATTGACTACAAATGTGTTAGAACACGTTTATCTCAAAGATGAGTTCATTCAGAATCAGCTTTATCACAAATCAGCAGACTCGATGTTGTTCACTTCTAATACATTCCCGTTGTGCTGTTTTCTCATTCGATCTCTGCTCAGTGCATTTGCTCGTAGACATCGGGCATTTATGGGCTTCAATGGGACTGAGTGGAACAGTTTTTTTCATTGCCTCAAAACTGGACGGTAATTGGATAAATGCCACAATGTTGTCCCACCCCCAGACGCCGGGCATCTCTGGAGGTGAATGGAGCTGTGGGCGGAGCTCGGCCGGGCTGGACGCCAGAATCCCACGTGCTGATTGGAGGATCAGTCGAAAGGCTGAACCGCGTTTGATTGACAGCTATTTTGAGATCTACTCCTTCACTGACACAGTTCAGTTTAATACCGTCACACATTGTGCTGTGAAATCAAGAAAGAAACCACTACGAAATTACTCGTTCATTTCTTGCACTGTAAATAAAACACACTCATTGTACTTCCTTGTTTCAATTTAACATAATTTCAGCATTTTCTTGTTTCAGTTACATAATTTAATCATTTATTGTTTGAGTTGAATATTGTTTTGTAGATAGTTAAATCAATCAAACTGTCGGCTAGGTCGGAGTGAAAGGAGCATCTCTTGTTTAAAAAAGCTGAAGTCTTACACTCCAACACAATGGGCCAAGGCAGTCTGAGTAGCCTAGCTCTGTTGGACATTGAGAGGACACTGGTCCAGTCCCTGGAAAAGACGCCTACTTGGTACGACAAGGTCACTGACCATTTTCTTAAAAAGGAACGGAGGGCCAAATGTATGTTTAAATAACTTGACAATTTTTTTTTTTTTTTGATGTAAGCCGAGAATGAGCTTCCCCTGTCTGAAAGATGAGCAGCCACCACTGCTGCTCTTGTATCACAAAGCATAGATTTAATATTGATTGTCAGTTTTGTGACATGGAGACACACATGATGACACAGCAATGAGTGTGTGTGAACCAATTCGTTGTTGTTTTAATATTGCTTTTAGACATTTAGATGGTTCTAATGGTACCTGGTGGTCCAACTCTTATTTCATGGAAATGCAAAAACAGTCCATACAAAGGAGAGTTAATTGAACACCATCAGTGGAAATGGGGACTATCTGGGGGCCGGACCTTTTTGGTGGCAGACTTTAGTGGCCATCAGCAGTATTACATATTAAGAAACTTCTGCACTGGCATGACTTTCGTGCTGCACTTCTTGTCCTTTAGTCAGTGTGTGTAGCCAAAACAACTCACAATGTGCTAATATTCACATGTGTTGAGTCAATCACAAATCTTGACACAATGCCATTTCATTCACTGTGTTCAAATTAACACACTGTTTATGATAAAACTAGTGCTCTCAAATGATTAAAAATTTTAATGAGATTAATCACAGGGTTGCTGTGGATTAATTTTGATTAATCACAATTAAATATCCTTCATTTTTAATCTATATTAATCAGGTTTCATTTTGTATGAGCAAACAGGCTAAAGAAAGAAGGGAATATATATATATATATATATATATATATATATATATATATATATGTATATATATGCGCTTAGCCTAGTTTACATCACAATGACAAAATATTTTAGCAGATGTGCCTTTTGTTTAGATGGCAATGGCGTTTTTTGGAGGGTTGAAAATGTAAAAAAGTGAAACCACCTTCCAGAGTGGAAATCATAAAAATGCTCCACTCTTGCATCACTGTCTAAAGGGATAAAAACGCAAAACTGCTTTTTCTCATCGCATAAAGTTTACATCACAGGCCTGTGCCAGTACAGGAAAGCAACATGTCGGATTATTTTCCTGCAACGGACCTTCAAGTTACCCTAGTTGCTCTAATTTACATCCGAGAGTCGTTCAATCAATAAATAGGAAATTTCACACACTTTTGCGTGCCCGTCTGCATGCAGATCTCTCCCCCAAAACATATGTCTAAATGCAGAATTAAAAGTGAGAACACCGCTTTTGTATTTTGGTTCAGATCGTTACCATCAAAACGTAGCCTTAACATGTTTATTACCCTCTACAGTTTCAACAAAACAACTTGAAACAGCTGTTCCATCTTGGGGTTTTTTTGTACTCAAATTTCCATCCAGAGGGCCAATGTGCTGTTTAGTGTTTTCCATCTTTATGGGTTGGTTCTGCTACTTGTCACTAACGGATCAATTGCCTATTTGCACATGTGCGATGGTAACTCTACTCAGACAAACTGCCAGAAATGCATTGCCAGAGATGTTCAGAGCCATTCTGCGCTGCAGATGGGTTAATTGCTTTAACATTTTTAATCAGATTAATCATGATGATGAATTAATCCATGTCAATGCATTAATTTTGACAGCCCTAGGTAAAACACAACGAATTAAACATTTAACACAATTTGTGTTCATTACATACATTTAATTCAGTTTGAGTTTCTTTATTCAGCTCAGTATCACAAGTCACAGAAAGGTTTTTATACCCTGTACAAGATCCTGAGCGTACCTGTGTGTCTTGCTAAAGAAAAATGATTTTACTTGATATGTCCACCATCTGTTGGTCTGATCCAACAATTTCCCCCCTGGCCACCTCTGTGAATTTTAACTGATGTTCACGTACAGTTTTTCAATACTCTTGTTTTTCCATGCACATTGTCTCACACAGAATAAGTAATCTCTTTTAATAGCATGACATATTGATGTGTTAAAAAGAAAGGCATAACGCTACAAAGAAAAGAACTATTGGATTTGTGGACAAAAAAAATAAAAAATGAAAAAATAAGAATGTGACCACTTGTCTTTTAAGGAAAGAATTATAACATTCAGCTTTAAATAGTGTGTTTTTGTAAAGTTGTTTCAGGCTGCTACAGAATATAACCTATTTCAAGATTCAAAATACCCTCTTTCAACTGCAGACATTAACAGCTTGTTATATCTGTAAATGTACTGCGTGTCACAAGAAATGTGTTTCCTATTACCTCGTATTTGTATATTCGCAATTTGATGCCAAAGTTATTGTCAAAGTAAGTTCATTATTAACCCTTCCTCTGCCTTTGTCTTGTGTCTTTGTCTTGAGCTTGATAGGGCCTCTTTCACCGGGAGGGCGGTTTATACACAAAGTTGGGATCCTGAGGGTCTGTCCAACCCTACAAGGGCAGCGGGAGAGTGGTTTATACGCAAAGTGGGTTTGATAGGGTTTGTCCGACCAGACGACAGCAGTGGGAGAGCAGTTTATACACAAAAGTTGGTATCCAGAAGGTCCCTTCAACTCCACAACGACAGCGGGAGAGCAGTTTAAATGCAACGTTCAGCTCAACGGGGTCGGTCTGACCTGACGAGGGAAGCGAGAAGGCAGTTTATGCACGAAAGTTGGAATCCAGAGGGTCAGTTCAACCCGACAAGAACAGCGAGATGGTGGTTTATACGCAAAGTTGGCTCAATAGGGTCCGTCCGACCCAACGACAGCAGCGGGAGAACGGTTTATATGCAATGCTGGGCTCAATAGAGTCTCTTCAACCCGACAAAGACAGGAGAGAGGATTATACTCAAAGGGCTCGATCTACTAAAGGTTTGTGTGTATTAAAACATGTGCAAACTCATTGCATACGCAAAAATGTACAAAGTGATTTACTAAAAGTGTGCACTAAGGGTTGCATCTTTCAAAGGTGCATCCAGTTAGTACATTTGCCACAATAAATATGCAATACAGGGCGTTTACATGTGCGTGTGCTGGGAGGAGAAAATGTAAATATATTAATTTAGCACACACAAAGTGATTTATCAAACCTGAAAGCAATTTTGTTCATAGAAATTGCGTCTATATTTAACACATCTCAAAAGGAGGTGCAAACGGTTTGGATGTGTAATTGTGCACACATGGCTGTGATTAGGAGACATTGAAATGATGAAACGAGATGCAGAGAATGCATTTTTCATGCTTGTGTGAACATTTTTGGAATGACACACACACACTTTACAGGACTCTTTTCCACTCTTGATGATTGTGATTAAAAATACGCACAGACATTAGGCTACAGTGTGACAAAATTATGTGCACTTGACAGTCATTCAATCCAACAACTCCCACCACCACCTTTAAAATGAAAAATAAATGAATGAATGAGTCATGCAATACCTTCTAGGACAAAACTCCTCCAATGTTACATTTCCGTGCGTCTGGATCATTCAGCGCACTGTTACCACTAGTACTGGTGTATCCAAGAGCAGTTTAGCGCACGCAAAATCCTTATTGAAACAGGAGGTCTGCAAGACTTTGCACCTGTTGACATTTGCACAAGCAATCTTAGTAAATCACCCGCAAACTGCGGTTCAGCCCCACATGCAAAATTCTAGATTGCGCACACAAATTTGTACACGCAAACTGGGACCTTAGTAGATCCAGCCCAAAGTTGGGATCCGGAGGGTCCGTCCGATCTGATGAGGACAGAGAGAGAAGGAGAGAGAGAGTGCATATGTGGAACCGCAGGTCATTTCTGCCAGACAACGACTGCGGGAGAGTTAAACATAATGTGCTGTGCACTTTAAATACCCCTCGGCCAAATATAGTGTAAGATTCTGTTGAAAGTTACTGCCCTATAATTTAGATTAGAGGGTCTTTGTCGAAAATTTATTACATACATATATGTTTGACAGTACTCAGATATAACTGCACAAGGACATTTGACCTTGAAAAAGTAGGTCAAAGTCACCTATTTTCAATCTGCTTCTGCTCCATGCCAAGATGCATCCAAAGTATAAATTTGGTGCAGATTTGGTGCAGACATCAGACGGTCAGACCTGATGTCAGAGTGGAGCCCTCTCACTGTTTTCATTGAAGGACACCGGTGAACAAGTGGACCAGAAAATTAGTTCTTACCAGCCGAGCTACACAGACTCACCATAACACACAACACTCAAACTGCCGAGGATGTCTCTTGTCCTGATGCAACCAGCCCATTGTGAACTTTACTCTGTTGAAATGTAGTGATGACCATCATCCCGAAGCTCATCTGAAACACACTCCATCAGGTCACAGCTGTACTTTAACTTTAATTAGGCAGGAACAGTCTGATGGAAAGATTATAATACTTCCTTGCAGACAGAGTTTCTCAATGGGGGCGGTACCACCCTTCAGGGGGCACTGGGATACCGTCAGGGGGTGTTTGGAATGAGAAAGCTGAGAGGGGGGTGCTGAGACCAAAAGGGGGGGGGGGGGGGGGGGGGCATTAGTTTGTATAAGTATCCCCCCCATCATGTACTGTGGAGGAGAGAGGTATACCGATTAGATTAGATTAGATTTTTAAAGTCCAATAGACACTCACTGGCCATTTTATCAAGTACACCCCCACCCCCGCATTCAATTCCCTATCAGTCTGAAGCCTTTCAGTGTTGAGTTTACCTGTTACTTTCCTACAGATATTATGTCTATAGGATAATTGTCCTGTCAATGCCCTTGACCAAGATATTGATAGAGATTTGGAGTTGGTCCACCGGTGCCTTCAGTGGGAGCTCACTGCTCCTAATGTGCTAAATGCTAATCCTAGGTGCTGTGTGTATTTGGATGAGTAAAATGAAGAAACCAAATAAAGTGAGTTATTTTTTTTTACTTTAACCAATTAATAAGCCCAGTGAGTGTACTGGAGGCATTTTACCCCCTTGATTTCAGCTTTTGCAGCTTTGATTTCCAAGATGTTACAAACAAACTTATATTTACTCAGTTAATACTATTGATTGCAATCTGTTGCCTTCATCTTATTAAATAAATATGTTTTCTTCCTTCCACCTCTGTGGATGTGGTGCATATAATCATCAACCTCTACATTTAACTTCTTTATTTTCCCTCCCCTTGGCCTTTCTTTTGTGCTTAGAAACATGTTTAGTGCTTGACAGAAGACACTGCAATATGAGGAATGTGGTCAGGTTTAGGGTTTGTTCTGAGCCTCTGCAATTTATTTCAAACAAAGCTTAAAAAAGGGCCTCTGTGCAGAGTAAGGATCCACTCACAACCTTGAACTAACCAATAGTGCCAACAGTTTCTAAAAGGATGGCTCTTGGTCTATTTCTGAGTGTTCAACCACTCTGCCCATCATACTTGGATGAATAAGTCCATTATAGTCCTCTCTGTGGTCTCTTGGGAGTTATTCAAAGAATTCAGAAAATCATTAACTCAGGTAGAGTGGCATGAGTATAAATTGCTTACATACTTTTCTTTGGCACTTGCTAATAGTCCCTTTATATGCAGTTTAAAATGAACTTTTCAACTTCCAAGTAATTAGTCACTCTGCCTACATTCTTCAGATATCAACCATTGTTTGCAACCACCCTGAGTGAATACTAAATGCACAAGTGCTTCCAAGGCAGCATTGAAAAATCTGAGAGCAATGTCTTTATTGATCTGCACAGTCGATAATGGTAATTCTATTTATTCTTATCTATGGTCAATTTGAAAATTGTTGAACATAAAAACAATCAGCATGCAAATAGGATGTGTAGTCCTGCTTTGTTTCAGCCAAGTTTAAATAATAGTGTTTATAAGTAAGTTGCTGCTTCGTTCAAACATCCGGTGTTTATTTACTACATGAGCACCCATAGGAAAAAAGAAGTGTGGCTGACAACTAAAGAAAAGCTTTCCTTTCTCATGAGAAGTAAATGATATTGCTTGTTGTGAGATTTGTGATTTCTGAGTGGTTACTCATAACAGTCCTCAACCCCAGAGGATTAAACACCAAAAAAAAAAAAAAAAAAAATCACACATCAATCAAAGACAAATGTTTTTGGGGAAAGAAAAACAAGATATGCAGAATTTCACTGGTGAGTTGTGATAAGATTTATCTTCTCACGTTAGTGAAAATATTCCTCAGTGTTGACTTTCAATCCAAAATGGTCAAACAAATGTTTAAGTGGTAAATTCCATCTGCTGAGGACAACCATGTAGCTCAATAAACAGCTCCAGAACAGCTTTTAGCCAGCTGCTGTTTTTCTAGGTCAAGAATTAACTATAATGTCTTATTTCATAGATACTCTAAGATTACAGGCTGTTTCAGCTAAGAGGTATTTCTACAGAAACTCGAACCCTGTCAGATCAAGTTTTGGTGCTTGTCTTTGAAATACTTTGGAAAAAAAAAAAAGCAAAATATGAGATTTTATCCATATCTCAAATAAATGACAGTATGAAATATATTCACAATATTATGAATATTGTGAGCAAAAATAGGAAATGTGATAACATAAGTTGCTGATTCCCTCGTTGGTTAAACAGTGATGTAATGGGAATAAAATTCTTTACATTAAAAAATTCTCATGACACAACATCATTAAAAATGGCACATTAATATATTGTTTATAGTAATACACTGACAAGGTGCAAGCACCTCATACAGCCACACTTAAAAAAAAAAAAAAAAAAAAAAAAATGAACTGACTGTGCATGCTCATAGGCCACCAAGGCTTAGTGCATTAACACATAAAGACCCAGTGTGACATTTGTGGCAGTTCCCAAATGATTTTTATTCTCCATATTTAACCTTTCTCAAGTTATTTATCGCCATTTATTTTAATAGCCTCTTTATTTTATTTTATTTTTTCAGTGAAATTCAGGTATTTTTATATATTTAATTCACTGGTCATGTAGATGTTCATAAAATCTCAGAGTAAATTCAAAAGGCTATTAAATCAGAAAGAGAACACTGAAGAAAAAGTGACTTTTTCAGCAACATATATCATTAACAATTCATTAACTAAGTGTTTCCATCCACTGTCATTGATCAAACTCCATGGGTTTCACTGGTGATTCAATATTGTAGAAGATGACCAGTGTTTCCATGTTCACTACGAAGCCTCTGAGCGTCCAAATGGGTCATATCTGATGACCATGAAAAGATGACCAACTGCATTTTACACCAATTATTTACATGCATTGATAGGATTAGTGCAACAACAGGTATTACACATTTTAAATGAGCAGATGGTTTTGGTCCACAGTGGATGTTTGGGTCTTTATGAGTTAATGGAGAAATTCTGCTTTATCTGTGAATTATTGCAGTAGATTCAAATGTGAGTGTGGGTATAGTTGTTGAACTGATACTTTTAATAAATGCCTTTGCAGGACGTGCATGGACACAAGGCTGAAAAAGAACATGAGCAGCAACCCATGGTGATTTTTATCATTCATCTGGGAGATAATGATGAGTCCTTGCCCTCAGACATTGGTATTGTCATGGATGGTGTTACACTCTTGGATGACTTTCCCTCTGTTGCATCTGCCTGTGCCTTACTGTTAGGTTTGGTATATGTATATGTCCTCAACACAAAATAAATTAGAATTTGAAACTTACATTATTTTTTATGACTTTTTTTTTTCTTAATGAAAAAAAATAGTAGTTAATTTATATTTGATGACATAGATTAAAAACAATGATTAAGATTCAAATGGATAAATCACAATGAACATAACATTATTATTTGAAATAATAATTAAAAAAAAAAGTACAGTTGATATGGGAAAAAAAAACATTAGTACTCTTAAATGGTGTTTTGAATAAGACAAAAAATATTTACATTGACTTGATAAGAGTAAGTTAGGATTAAAAATAACTAATCTGTTCAATGTAATTAAATTTGGTTCTCTCAAATTCATTTTTTCAAGTGTGATCAATTGATGTAGAATTATTTGCTCTTCAGTGTAATGTACTTAATGTCAGAGGTTGGTATTGCCTGCAAACACAGCATGCCACTTAAGTGTGTGTTTTCTCTTGTTTTGATACAAATAGCAAATGATTAATTTAGTGCTGATATCCATCCATCCATCTTCTTCCATTTATTCAGGTCAGGGTTGCAGGGGCAGCAGCCTAAACAGAGAAGCCCAGACTTCCCTCTCCCTAGCCACCGCCTCCAGTTCCTTTGGGAGGTTCACAAGCCAGCCAAGAGATATGTAGTCCCTCAGCATGTTCCTTCCCATTGAACACGCCCAAACACCCCACTGAGGAGGTGTCCAGGAGGCATCCCCATCAGATGTCCAAACCATATCAGCTGGCTCTTCTCAATGCGGAGAAGTAGTCGCTGTACTCTGAGCCCCCTCCAGATGGACAAACTCTTCACAGATTTATAATTTTATATGTATACCCCTTCTCTATTGCTGGTATTAGCTTGCCTTGTTTCAGTATGGCTGTTTAGGTGTTTCCACAGCAAATACTATTTATGGTCATACATCTGTTTAGGGTCCAAGCAGGCTGAAAGACTACTAAATGCAGACTGGTTGATCTACAATCATCGCTGCATCCATGAATAGATGTGTCATCATACTGCAACGTGTAATACTAAATGTCTGAAACATTAGGGTCGGGTTTATCTTGACTAACTGACCTTGAATTTAAAGCGTACACATATACATTCTCACTTGGAAAAATCTTAATGTAATGTTTGATTTTGGAAATGATAACTTTTTCTTTTAAGTTTCTTCCTCTATCACATTGCTCAAAGCTGAAGAGGCACTGAAAATGATGGCAAAGCATTTTACATTGTGTCACTATGACAACTAGCCACACTGAGGAGGTTCTATACTTACAATGGAAAAAATAAAACGTTGATGACAAAACAAAGCCAAGCCTTGTCAAATCAAATTGAAACTGCCAATAGAAAAGTAGCATGTAACATATATGTAACCCTGTGCACAAACTGTTGATATGACGTCTATGTTTATGGTGACTTTTTCTGGGTCTGAACAACTGCTGGCCACCAGAGTTGTAATTGTAGAACAGCTCAGTAGAAAACTTGTCATCAGTGTAATGAATGTTGTTATGCACTGACACCGGTGTTCAGGTTTGACAGGTAAACCCTATTCCTTTTCAAACCCCACACTTGTTGGTCCACTGAGAAATTTCACATCAGAAATGAAAGCTCCACAGGGCCGCTCTACAGCCTCACGGTGCCAGGAAAGTTTCATTGGTTAACCATCAGACATGTTGTTAAATCATTATTATGTTACCCTTGTGCAATTAATTACAACCCTGTAATTTATAAAAAGTTGGTGTTTTACCCAGTGTAATGAACCCTGACTGAAAAAGATAAAAAAAACTGAAGGATGTCAGATCTCTAAGGCCCAATTCCAGTTCTCATTGTCACCCCTAACCCTTGGCCCTTGCACTTGGTACTACCCTTTTAAATGAAGTTGCATGGGGTGGGGTTTGAAATATTCCCCTGTGAAATGAGACAACCCTTCAAGACCTGTTACGTTATCAGCAGTCATTGATGGCACTATAAAAAGATGTGACAACTTAGTTTGCAAAAGAATTCAAAATGCCATCAGCAGCTATAACCATCTCTGTTGCATGGGCTTTGGGCATGTTTTTGCGGCTATCAACCACAAACCACAGAAATTATGCATTCAACTTTTTGCTACGTTTGTCATAATCAAGCGGTCTATAATACATTGAAAAGGCATTAAATGGACGATCAAAATGCATACATTTGTGTGTTTCTTTCATCATACTGTTGCACTATTGTGTTTGGTTCCATCTTGCTGGTGATTCAATCAGAATTATGGGAAATTTCTCATACCCCTCCATTTGTAGTGTGGTCCTGAAAAACTGCATTTCGACTGCCAAACAGTCCTCCTCCTTAGCCCTTCCCTTCGGACTCATCAAGAATCCAGACTCCCCTACCTCTTTACGTGAATGTGCAAAATGGAGGGGTAGGGGTAAGGGAGAGGGCCAAGGGGTGAAATGGGAATGGGCCTAAGTCTCAGTCAATAAAAACACCATCCCTGAAGGAAAACTAGTACGCCTTTGTGATGAAGCTTAATTTAATCTACTGCATTTCAAGCTTAACAAAACCAGTTCCCTAGCTTCTTAAATATATTTAATTGTTTATGCAAGAGGGCAGTACAGTGGTGCAGTGGGTAGCTCTGTCACCTCACAGCAAGAAGGTCCTGGGTTTGATTCCAACACCAAGACCTTTCTGTGTGGAGTTTGCATGTTCTCCTCGTGTTTCTGTAGGTTCTCTCTAGGTACACCAGCTTCCATCCACCATCCAAAGACATGCTCTAGGTAGGTTAATTGGTTAAACTAAAATAACCCGTAGGTGTGAATGTGAGAGTGATTGGTTGTTCCTTTCTACTGGTGTGTTCCAAAGTGCTAGGTGGTGGGAAGTTTCTGACATCCAACTAGGTAAAATGCATTGGAATGCCTGTCAAAGCCAGAGGTCCTAGTTGCAAAGTGGGCCAGATCAGAGTACCGTGACCTCACTACAATGTAACGTCAACACAACAATGGCGGCACACAGTGTGCAAGTAACAATGGCGGCACACAGTATATGAGAACACTGTGCGGTCAACAGTCAAAATGCCTCTTCAGTAATAAAGCAAATAGGAGCTTAGATCTGCAGTCCTGTTAATGTTTAACATGGATCATCTGGAATGGTTTGAGGTGGGATGTAGTTAACTCCAGGTGGGATATATCTGACCTCCCAACGCTTTGGAATGCACCATAAATTTCAGCCCTGCGATGAACTGGCGACACGTCTAGGGTGTACCCTGCCTTCGACATAGGTAGTTGGGATAGGCCCCTGCGACCCTCTCGAGGATAAAGTGGTTCAGAAGACAACCAACTGACTGTTTATGTCAGAAAATTTAGTTTTAAAAGCTAACTGTAGCTCTGTTGTTTTGTTTTAGTAACTGGGTATTTGAGAACAGTGCTGGTGTTGATGTTCCATAAAATTTTGTTTTCTCCAAAATACTATTCATTTGTGTATAAAAAGAGATTTAAAAAGTTATTTAGAAAATCTACACACAAAATGTATTTTCTATGACTGTGAATCTTGTTTAATAAATTCTCTACTGATATTCTACTGATATGAACTGATATTTCAGTTTATGATCTCTATAACCAAGGAGGTGGTGAACCAGCAAAATAACCTTATTTTTATATTTACCAGGGGAAGAACGGTTCCAACACGACAGTGCCCAGACTACATAACTCTAATAGTAAGAATGTGAACATCATTCAGCCCTAAAGAACAAAGTGACACCAGCTACCCTGTCTATAGCCAACTGAATAAAACTAAGAACTCTACTGAATTTAAAGAGAAGCAAAATCAAACTGAGCTTTGTTGCATGTTTGTGTTTCATTTGAGTCTACAGCTCTGATCAGATATTTTCTGAACTAAGTGAAACTGTTTTTAATGATTTTGCTACTAACTTCCATTCTAGTGCACAGGGGAAATAGAGATACAGACTGTTGAGTTATACACTTTATTTTTTGTTTTTTTCAAACTCATCTTCTGATTTCAGCTATTCAGTGTAGCCTTTACACATTTTACCTATACACCTAAATACTGGTCTAATATTCAATTAACTTACTTTAGAGTGAACGGCAAGTCTTAGGGGTTGCACTAGCTACAAAAGCTCAAAAGTCAAGACAACATTGATATATTGATACATGCACATATATTAGACTAAAGACATGCAGCACAATAGATTAAAATAGTTTCCTGTAAAATGAAGAAAAATGAAGCTGAAAACCTCAACAGTTGAAAAAGACCATTTTTAGAGATTCTGTTAGGCAGGTCCTTGAGCTATTTTACTTTGTCTACCACTTTGTCAAAGTTATGTGTCTTACATTTGGCAGATTTTTGCAGAGGCTGACTAAACTTCAATGCTAACAGAATCACCAGGGCATAATGACCCTCAGTAGGAGGTTCAGGGACTGATGGATCATAGTTACATACTATTAGGAGAAAAGGCAAAGTTTTTATTTGACAGAGAAACACAAGGCAGTGCTGCAATTGACAGTACTATCCTGCAGAATGACACAAACCTTTGTCTTTTTTTCTGTTATGTCAAAGATCAGTGTAGCAGTTTTACACAGAAAACTTTTAAGATGCATATAATCAATTGTGATGACCATGATGAACCTTACATTTAATATACTGCATTTTGATGTTGCACACATTTTGCTCTACACCCTGGGGTCGGTGAGTGTGGATGTATTACAAGAAATGGATGCTGGACTCCAAAGTTGTATTCATTCTTTTCAATCGAAAGTCCTGGGCAAATATAGAAAAAAGGTTTTGAACTTCCAACTTACTTTGGTGTTTTATGACTCACTGCCCACCACCTAGCCCCTGGTTTTCCAATTCTGATAATAAATAGGAAACACGGACCACACAAAGAGATGGTAGACAACATAACAAAAGGTACAACACAAAAGTGATACATGGTAAGGTTGATGAAAATGTATTGAATCATTTCCTAGTTCTACTCTGACAATGAAATAATGGTCAGTGGTGTGACAGACACCCTAGATGAACCACAGCTAAAATAGCTGACGGACCCACTCAACCATATTGAGGTTTTGCACATACATCACATGATCACATGGTTTGCTGTTTACAACACCATATTGGTAGGCAAGCTTTCCTTGGATCGTACAACGTGTTAAACGATGGACCTGCTAAACTCCTGTGTGCCGTTTATTACTTAGTTTTCACCAATTATAAATTAGGCAGAAAGACCGCTCGGCTCCATTGGTGGCAGCGGTGGTTCTGTTCTGCCGACCGCTGTTTATAGTTATTACCACGGTTAGCCTAGCTTCTCAGTATAGTTAGCCTGCATGCCTGTTGCGCTTAGTGGCGTGGAAAAAAAGAATCGTCATCATGTGGTACGGTGATGAAGACCCCTTCAAACCAACCAGGAGGGCTTCCCCTGGCCTATCACCCTATAGAGAGAGAGTGATTGTGGATCTACCTGCTCCCTTTGCTGATGATGGCAGCCAGAGTTTCCTCAGCTGGAAGTGGCAGTAGGAGCTACGGCGGGCGAGTTCAGCGGGGAGCTGGTGACAATACTCCCCACCCGTCTGTGCAAGTCTGCTTTTCCACTATGAGACAGCCTTCCCGATGTGGTGAAGTCAAAATATGCGACCGTGAAAGAGAAGATGGGATCAGCTTTTGGACAGAGACAGTTAATGGACCGTTTTAGAGCTAACATATCGGCTCGTTCACGAGTTCTGGGGGAGAGCCTACTAGAGGTGTACACGACTGATGTGAGCTGACTGGTAGCTGGTACTCGTGTTTTGGCCTCTGAGTTGCGCACACATCACTGTTGTTAGTAAACATTGAAACTCATGTATGGTGTCTTTGTCACAACCAGACATTCTTGCAAATAACAAAACACGCAAATATGAGTCCAAAGAAAAACAAGATATAAAGCAACAGTTCTGACTTTCTGGATCCAGATAGCGTGCCTACCAATATGGCAGTGTAAACAACAATCACATGACCAGTGACATCAGCTGCAAGTCCTCAATAAGCCATACATTGACATTTTTCCAGCTTCAGCTCCAGTAGCAGAAACTTACAATGCAGTCATGTTAATTTTAGCACCCCCTTGTGGTTCACATGTCACTAAATCACGAAGAAACCCTTAGACAGAAAACAGTTTAATTACAGCATGTTTGCTAAAGAAATTTATCATTGTTTTCCTCTGATACTCTAGAAACAATACAAAGACATGTTGACAGTATCATCTCCAAATAAAAAAAGGATAAATATTTTTTTGACTGCAGGCAAAATGCCAACTGATGTTAACTTCATAACTGTGGTCTTTGAGGAAAATGCTTTATGGGTTGCAGACAAGGTTTTTGCTGCAACCCTACAAGTGACCACTGGAGGGAATTGACATCACAGTATCTACTCCATGGTAGTGAGCAAGATCTTATTCTATTAGATGGACACAGTAGAGAAGCACAAGCATCTATCTCCATGCCTGGCTGCCATGGGAGGTAATCCAGAACATGATGCTTCAATGCTTCAGGGAGCAATTCCCCCAACACCAACGGCATCACTGACTGCTTTGAGATCACTTTGCTGAAACCACACAATCTTGACTTCAAAGGGGAGCGATACAACCATTATTGCTCCGGCAATACTTTCAAGTATTTAGCTGCTATTGCTCCATGTGACCTAATGTTCATTTCGCCTGTGCATTGAGGCACACGAAGCGACAAGTTCAAGCTGGACTCCTGTGAAGTGAACTGGCTTAGACTACTACAGTGCACGTTATGTTGGTCATGGCCAGACATCACTTGCTCGACTGCACCTGGTTCAAAACGCTGCTGCTCAAATTTTAACTACTGCCAAGAAATGAGACCATATCACCCCAATGTTAGTGTCAATTCATTTGCAAATTGATTTCAAAATTAATTAGTTTTTACATGACCTTGCCCCTCAGTATCTGTCTGATGTGCTTGGGCTGTATGCTCCTTCACGCTCTCTCAGATCAATCATTGTTGGTCGTACCAAAGACAAAGAGGTAGCTAAGAGGTGACAAGGCCTTTTCAGTTGATGTGCCAAAACTGTTAACTGAACTACCTTTGCACATCAGGCAGGTTAACTCAACTTCTGTTTTTAAATCCTCTCTTAATACAGACTTTTCTCTTTGGCTTCTATCTCAGTTTGAGAGGTTGGCTTTTATTGTTTTAATGTTCAATTACCTTAATTGTTTTTAGTCATTCTTTTATGTGTTTTATTTGTTCTTATGTCTGTGTACAGCACTTGTAAAGTTGAGTTGAGAGTTCATCACCCACCAGAGATGTGCTGTTTGAGAGAAGGGTTAATCTTGTTGTACCAGAATCACTCAGCCAGGAGGCAAGTTGTCTGATAAGGATGTTACGGGCACAAAGAGGATTGCAAAGGTGCAGATATAGGGCTATATAAAATGACTTATCAGGAGACTAACGACATTCAGGATGATCTCCCAGACGGTATCTATCAACAAGTATACACAAAAATGAATGAAAACCTCCGAATTTACACAGAAATAGTGAACACTAGGATGCTGATTGAGGATGGCAGTTTACATTCTGAAAATCTCCTGATTTCCACCTTACCATAGTATTTGTAAATATTTGCATATTTGCCCTGCTGAGTGGACCTGCTTAGACACCCCACAATGCTGTTTTGATTGTTCTATCGTTTTGTTTTGTACATGATTTGCCTCTAGGAATATATTTTTCAGTTTTCTTGGTGTTGCACTGCTGACTGTCTACAATAGAAGAGTCGGCTAACATTATTTAAAACAAAAGTATTATACCCATTTCAAGTTTTACACTAGACAGTTCAGTTCTTGTTATGGTTTACAGACTGCTGCCCCAATGAGAAGACAGAAGGCAGAGCTGAAGGTGGCAGAGCTGAAGATGCTGAGATTTTCTTTGGGAGTGACAAGGATGGACAGGATTAGGAGTGAGCACATCAGAGGAACAGCTCAGGTTGGACATTTTGGGGACAAAGTTAGAATGAGAGAAGCCAGACTGACATGGTTTGGACATGTGCTGAGGAGGGAGAGTCAGTACATTGGTAGAAAGATGATGAAGATAGAGTAGCCAGGCATGAGGCAATGAGAGAAACCAAAGAGGAGATTTATGAATGTGGTGTGCAAGAACAACATGCAGGGGCCACGGTCAAATGGTAGCAGATGATTTGCTGGGGCGACCCCTAAAGTGAGCGGCTGAAAGTAATAGTAGTAGATGATAGACAGTTCTTGCATTTGGTGGCTTTAACGTCTCTACTTAATCACTATTAATCACTATAAGCCATGAAAGTTTTGGATATCAATTCATTAGATTTATCTATTTATTAAAATATAAGACAATTAATGATCTTAATGGTTAAATGAGTGATGTTTCCTGGCAGTTAGTGACATTTGGTGGTGAAATTGCAACTAACTGGTCTCTCCTGAAATTTACATAGGGTGGAAATGGAGGACATTTACTGCAGTCAGTGGCCATGTTATCTGTTCTGGGCTTGTTAATTAACTCTGTTCTAACCTCAAATATATTAGATGATCACAATCTCATTTATAAAATAGACAAAAAGAGTCAGTTAAGAACTACTGCAGAAACATGTTGGTCAAACATGACTATGGAAGGTGACCTGTTCCCTTGGTAGATATATACAGTCCATTTTAAAGCAATGGTTCTTACTTTCATGTGATGATACACAGTTTTGAATATTCAGTTTACATCAGCCCTTCTAGATGCTACCCACATCATTGCTTAGGGTCAACTAACAGACATTGCACATCTTCACAAACAGCTGAAAATTGGTGTTAATCTTAAGTGATACATCTCACAACATAATATTTACTGTATTTGTATAACCATTCCATATCTGCAGGTTTACGACTGGAAACTGAGTTGAATATAAGGACATATTTATGGTACAAAGGAGACATATCTACTATCCCTGGCAGCATGTGAACAAAAGTAGGAACCTTCGAAGAGGTCAAAACCAACTCAAAGGGCAGATCAATGGTGACCTTCTCAGATAAGTGTCTAGACAAGCAGCTTGCATCTCTGTAGACTGATACAAAACATACCTAGTAGGACTTGGAGGACATTTATTTTAAGTTGCAACTCTGTAGAACAGTTCCTGCTTGAAAGAGAACATTTAAAAATAAAGCACTGGAAAATAGCTATAAAGAACGATAACAACTGCTTTTTGTATATGTACATATAATATGTTCAGATCTCTATGCCAAATTTTTATAGATTTGCATATGACCTATGAAATCCATTATATGAAATGATGTTTCAAATGATTATGTAATATGTAATCCTCCTACAGTAGTGTTTTAAAATGGATTTCATGCACTAAAATATATGCTTTTGACCTCAGGTTGAGCATCTCAGGTGTAACGTTACTTCAGTATTGCAAAGAAAACATCATTTGTTCAGTAAAAGTTTAAACAAATGAAGCCAATCTAATGATCTACCATTTGGAAGAGAGAAGTTAACGGAACATGCTCACCTCTGGCACACTGCCAGTCATTGCCGAGGACTGACTAGTCTGAGGTATTTAGTGTGTTTGCTCCAAACAGCACTTTCCAGGGCTAGAAAATGAAGTAAATGCATAAACGTCAAAAACTGTACTAACCACAATGATCACTGGGGTCTGGCTCCAAAGGCAAGTCCATCCCCAGAGGCCAGCATGTTTAAACCTCCAACTGTACATCTGTTTACAGCCTGGTGCAAAAAACAGTGTTGTCTATAAAAGTTCATATTCCCCTCTGTGATCACTGTACAGGAGTTGAATTTACATAAAACTCAACCTACTAGATCTTATTAAGACAAAAAAATATTTAGAATTAAGGGGGTGGCCTATTGACAGGTGAGTGTGTCTGTCTCTACTGTGTGAGCATTGACTGACAACTGATGTTAACTGGTCTGCCAAATCAGACATTCAGAGCTCTTGTTTATTGAATAAAAGTTGTTTTTCTCACTGACAGGCCAATGCGCTGTAGTTATGTTTAAGAAATTACACTAACAGGGCTGTCAGAGGATTCTGTCATGGAGTATTCTGGTACTTAATTGATATTGTTAGTGGTTGTGGTCAGTGTTTTTTGTAAATTTCAGTTCAACCCCTCTCTCTTCTCCAACTCTATGCTATTTGACCAAACATGGACATTTGTCTCAAGATTTCAGAGCAGCAGAACACAAACCAGTGGGTGGGTTTGTCTAGTATTCATGTACAGTTTATCAATCTTGATGTGTGGAATTGAGCAGAGCATACCAAACCTATTGTGAAAAGTTCTATGTGGAGAAATTCACTTTATAAGTGTTATTATTATTTTATTTATTTCCCAGTATTCCTGACTTCATATCTTCACACTGGTGACAAACAGCTTTTAATCTTGAGCAGCTCTTTGGAGTTCAACACAAGCTGGAGTTCCAGAAATCCTGCTGTGTGTCCCTTTTCAACTCTGTAGACTTCCACCTTCATCCATATATGGTCCACTTTCTTGCTCTCTTGGCCAAATTGTAGCAGAGAACTCAGAAAACAAAATGCTCTTTGACAAGATTGTCTTTAGAAAATGCATTGCCTATCATTTCATCAGTATTCATGCATTTACGTCTAAATCAATACACCCAGCGTCAGCATAGCATGTAATAAACCATCTTTGTGATGTTTCCAGCATATTCAGAAAGCATGTTAAACAAGCATGTGGTTGTATTTTTATAGTCATTATCACCTGCGGTGAGTGCACACTGTCCCCAAATAATTTACCTGTGAAAAACAATCAGTGCCTTTTGAAAGGGGATAAATAAACCTTTCTTGTGGCAATCTCACCATTTGTCAGTGTCTTTTTAAACAGGATTTTGAAGACTACCTCTTTATGTGTTTTTCTGTCTTCGGGGGCAATGACATTCATGTCTTGTGTTTTGACAGTTTCAGCATTTTAACCCAGTATGCCCTCATATGTTTGTGAATTTTATCACAGGATTTCAAGTTATAGATATTGTGATCGCCTTGTGGTTTTGGAGAATTGGAAGGATGGAGAATTGGCTTGTAACTAAAGGGTCACTGGTTCAATTCTCCAGACCAGCAGAGAAATTGTTGGCTGATATGCCCTTGAGCAAGGCACTTAACCCCCATGTGCTCCCTTGGCATTTGACCTGGCAGCCCATTGCTCCTAGTCTGCTGTGTGTGTGGTGTGTTCCTGCATGTACAGCTAGTGATGGGTTAAATGCAGAGGTTTAAGTTTGTTGTGTGTTGCATGTCACGTAAAATATATCAGGACAAAAAGATTCTTTTCTACAGCACCTGGTCAGGGCATATTAGAGGGAGTTGACCTGGATGGGGCATGGCTAATTCCTGGGGTGTTTTGGAAAGTTGAAGTGTCAGGTCTCTATATCTGCATTTGAGGGTTGCGAATCACATTATTCAGTTAGCTTGGCTGAGTAGTCCCATCGCAGTTCTTTGTCGAGGACATTTCAGCAACCTTGAAATATCCAATAACTTTGTGAATATTTTTTAGTGGACTAGTTTTTGTGCTTCACTACCACGTTTTCTTTTTTCTCGTTGCTCTACCATCTAGTAATTGTGACATTATTTGAAAACCAAATTAACCTTATGAACCTGTTCACATGCACCCAATCAAGTGCTTAATTTTTAAAATGCCTCTTATGGGCCAATAGGGCATGTTTTGTTTTTCCTTTTACTCTCTTTTAAGTACATTTAAATAATTAAAAATACTCTAGCCAGTTCACACACGGGGCCTCTAGGCTGCAGCCTTACCCAGCATGTTCATTAATCCGCAGCAGGAAACGCTGATAGTAAATGTCATAAACAGCAGAATAGCCGTGCATATCCTGCTGTAGGTAGAAGCCAGTGCACTGTGAGGATTTAAGCCACACACAGGGTCTGCTGGTAATGACAGTGGACAAGCTGCATGAGCCGGAGGGCCTGCTTGTTAGCTAATGTTAGTTCAACTTTCCCAACACCTGCTGACAACGTTGCAGAAAAGCCAAAACATTATTCAATTTCTTTTACATTTACTTATATTCATACTCATAAACTGGTATTCCAGATCTCTCTTCTTTTTCTCTTTCAACCCACACACTTGCCTCCAGAGCATTTAAGTGAATGTACTTAACATTTCTGTAAACCGTGCTACATTCATTAGTGAACATGCTACTGATGCATTTTTTGTGCTACTAAGGCCTTGGTCACAAAGATTCTCACAAACAATGGGTTCATAAGAATCTCCCAGTATGTACGAAATCTGGGGTTCGTAGACATTTGTGGAGGGAGCATTAGTTTCTTATGGTCATCTTAGGAAGTTGCTATGGCTGCCGTTCAAATCACAAGAGCAACTTGAGGCATCCATGAAAAAATGACATGATTTTGTGTCATACGAAGACTGCACAGTTGTCACGTTCTTCATAAGGGTTCCTTGGGACCTTCCTACATCATACCTACAACCACTTCACGAATTGTTTTGTCGTAAGGCAGTCATACGGCACCCCTATGTGCAACTCACGGCACTCTCAAGTCATTGGTAGGAAGACCTTGGTCTTTTTCTGAATGTTTAGATCGATATATAAACAGTGGCTGTGTGCTAAAAGTCATGTGTCGTGATCATCGCATTCAAGATGGCAATGCCCACAACCCTGAAACTTCTACAGCTACAGCCGCAAGACAAAGAAGAGGAAGATTAAGCGGTTGTGGTGGGGCATTCTAAAATGCTTAATGTCAAAAAAAAAACAAAAAAAAACAACTAAACATTACTTAATGCCCAAGAACAGTGATCAATCATTATTTCTGTCACTGTTACTTCCACAACTTTCTTGGAACTTCAGAAACCAGATTATGTACATTGCACAGTATGGACTTCTAAGCCTTTTTTTACAGTCTCTTCCTGCCCCAAATGCGCACCAAATATAATGACACTTTTGCCAAAAAATTTAGGTTTTTTTGTGTCTCATGAGTTTGGTTTTACTTGTCCTTTCAACACGATTGACTTCACAGTATTAGTCTGACACCTGCATTTTCCACACACATTGAAATGGAGATTCAGCCAAACGCATGCTCTGTCATCATTGGAGCTACCTGATGCAATGGAAACAATGCCACAACGCAATCAGTAGGAGATCTATTTTATCAGACAAGATTTTGAGAAAATTGCGTTCATAAAATGTAACTAGTGATGGCCTAAATTGTAGAAATGTAATGAAGTAGAAAGTACAGATTACTGCCACAAAATATAATGGAGTAAAATTAAAAGTATGCATGATTATTTTTTTTTACTAAAGTAAAGTACAGTACAGTACAGTACAGTATGGTAACGAAGTACAAATACTTTGTTACATTCCACCACAACCCACAAATTATGTAATATAGTTTTTTTTTTTGTTTTGTTTTTTTATGGGTTTTAATGTGCAGGCTGTGTGACTGAATAGTTATCTTAGCAACAAGGATGTTAATACTTTCCAGTTTATTATATTGTTAATATTCTCATGCAACAATAACAAGTTATTTATCTACACATTACAAAGCAGCATGAACAAGACAATATGAAGTACAGCAGATTCATTGAACAGTATACTGCCTCATACAGTTCAACTTCAGATTGTCAGAATACGGTGTATGTCAACATAATCAATGCAACATGGAAAAAAGAAGTAAAATTAGCATGTGTAAAAGATGTTTATTTCTTTAATTCTAGGATCTGTTTAGAATAGATCATGGTTTAGATGAGCAGCGCATAAATATTGACATAGTAAGATACTAGAATCACAGAATGCCTTATGTCTGTTAATCCCATGTAGTCTATTTGGGTGTGTCTTAGGGCCATCTTGTATGTATTCAACTTAATAGTTTATTTTGTTCATCAGGAGAGGAAACTGAATAACAGAAAGTAGTGGGTTGTTTTACATTGAGGGAGAGGGAGCTGAGCTCCACTGGGGTTTGTTGTGGACCTAAGGAGGCGGAGCTGAGCTCCAGTATGCTCCAGCCCAATTTAACCTAAGATGATGTGACTTTAACACAGCTCCCCAAGCTGGACGCGGTATTAGAGGAAAATGGCTGCTGTGTGAATATGGTTTATTCATAGTTTTCATATGATGTCACACACTCATATACTGTTCTTTGCTCCTGGAGGACAAAACAATGCTTTTTCCACTGCCACAGGTTATTTCACCAGCTTTGGTTGTTCATTTGGATGTGGCTGATGAAGAGATGAGAAGAGGTTATATTTCTACAGAATCCTGACTTAGAAAGCAAGGCCAGACACATAAAATATATTTATACTTCTCTGAACACTGCCACACAAGGGGATATGTATCATGTCAGTTCTTTATCCACAGCATCACTGTGAATGGAGACTAATTTCAATTGTAAAACTGACCTGTCACCAGAACATGTTCAAATTAGATTTATGCCATGAGATTTTGTGTCAAGCTAAAAAGACTATTCCTGCTGTCACTATGACTGTGGAAGCCATGGTTAAGATGAGATTGTTGCTGACATTAGCTGATCAGCCTCATCTTTGAAGAATTTCTTGTGGTTCACCTCCCAAACAACAGCAGCAGCAGCAGCAATGTGTGAATGTGAGATATGTACATAGAACTGAGCATTTTCTACACTTTCCATTTCCATTGTGTGGAAGCATCCATACATGGAGATTTGTCAGGTATTTCACTGTTTTTATTAGATTAATACTGTTGTCAGAGTTATATAAGCATGTAAAACTTAATGTATATCTTTGTTTTTACTCGTTTGAGAGGTGCGCTAAGTATTCATGGTTTGAAACAGATGTTAAATTGACAGAACTCCACTAAGGCTACATTTGCATTTACGGCAAAAGTGGCCAAAATCTGACTTTTTTTACCCCACATGGTCCATATCTGATTTTTTTTTTTTTTTTTTTTACAGATTGAACAGCACAAATTAGACTCATGCCACTTTCATTTGTGGTCTTAAATCAGATACATATCTGATGCTTTACAATGCGACTTCAGTGTGAATGGTCATGTCACATTTCATTAGAGTTTTACGTCATTGAAATGCGACAGACATCACAATTCTGTGCTGGAGGGGGCAGGGCTCAGTGAGATCCATACAGTGGCGATTTCTCATAGACTGCAAGGGAAGCCCGGCTTCCCCTAAAATTATGAAAATTAAATGGTTAAATATACAGTTGTGTTGACATTTTATTGACTACAAATGTGTTAGAACACGTTCATCTCACAGACGAGTTTGTTCAGAATCAGCTTTATCACAAATCAACGGACTCAATGTTCACTTCTCATACATTCCTGTTGCACTGTTTTCTCATGCGATCTCTGCTCAGTGCATTTGCCCGTAGACGCTGGGCGTCTATGGGCTTCAATGGGACTGAGTGGAACAGTTTTTTTCATTACCTCAAAACTGGACGGTAATTGGATAAATGCCACGATGTTGTCCCGCCCCCGGATGCCGGGCGTCTCTGGGGGTGAATGGAGCTGTGGGTGGAGCTCGGCTGGGCTGGACGCCAGAATCCCACATACTGATTGGATGATCAGTCGAAAGGCTGAATCCCGTTTGATTGACAGCTATTTTGAGATCTACTCCTTCACTGACACAGTTCAGTTTAATACCGTCGCGCATTCTGCTGTGAAATGGAAAGAGAAATCACTACGAAATTACTTGTTCATTTCTTGCACTGTAAATAAAACACACTCATTGTACTTCCTTGTTTCAATTTAACATAATTTCAGCGTTTTCTTGTTTCAGTTACATAATTTAATCATTTCTTGTTCAAGTTTAATATCGTTTTGTAGATAGTTAAATCAATCATACTGTCGGCTAGGTCAGAGAGAAAGGAGCATCTCTTGTTTAAAAAGGCTGAAGTCTTACACCCACAACACAATGGGCCAAGGCAGTCTAAGCAGTCCAGCTCTGCTGGCCATTGAGAGGACACTGGTCCAGTCCCTGGAAAAGTCCCTGGAAAAGACGCCTACTTGGTACAATAAGGTAAGCATTTTCTTAAAAAGGAACAGAGGGCCGAATTTATGTTTAAATAACGACAATATTTTTTTGATGTAAGCCGACAATGAGCTTCCCCTGTCTGAAAGACGAGCAGCCACTGCTAGATCCATATTTATCTTCGCCAAGGAGGTTATGTTTTTGCTGGCATTGGTTTGTCTGTCTGTTTGCCTGTCTGTCTGTGTGCAAGATAACTCAAAAAGTTATGGACAGATTTGAATGAAAATTTCAGGAAATGTTGATACCGGCACAAGGAACAAATGATTAAAATTTGGTGGTGATGGGGGGGGGGGCACTGATCCGCCTTGGCGAATGTCTGCTCTCTCCAAGTGCTTTTCTAGTTCCTTCTGTAAACAGTGTGCTACGTGTGATGTTTTCTGTACATGCAGTTCAGGGCCATAGACTGTTCATAAATGAATCTGATGGTAGTCACATTTGAATTATAATGTGAAGAACTACACACAAAAAATCAGATTTCAGTTAAAAAAAAACAAAAAATACCCAGAACTGTCATCATGGTGGATTGTGTTTTACCCCTCCAGGTTTTCTGCACAGTTGTGTGACTGAAAACTAGCAATGGATGTTGTAATTACTTTTTATGGTCGAATAATCAAGTGAAAGTCAATTAATTTTGATGTCCAAATTAACATGTGCCCTCACCCAAACCAAAATAATAATAATAATAATAATAATAATAATAATAATAATAATAATAATAATAATAATGATAATAATAATAATAAAAGGGACAAACCAAGGAGTGGGTGAACATCAATTATATCAATCATATCACTTTTTTAGACTTTACTTAACATATGCACCACTCAGTCAGAAACAGTGCTGTAAACATGTAGTCAAATAATTAGTCTTAAGGCGTTTTCACACAATGTACTCAAGTCTGTACCGTACTTGAATACATTCACACCTTTCCCGCAGATGCGTACCACAGCCCGTTCCCAAGTATGAATGGGTGTTACGGGCCAAAACAGTAGGTGGCGGTATGAAAAGGAATTCTGTCACTATCCTACAAATGCAGAAGTCAGAAGAAGACAAACCCTTACCTATCTGTTAGCCTGTTTGAGGCAAAGAGAAGCAGAGCGACCTTCGTTGTCCCTGATATATCACAGAGCAGTTAGGTTGCTCAGGTGAGCCTGTGCTGCGCAGATCTGAGGCTGTTTCAGGAGACAACCGGAGCACCGTCTATGGTCTTGTGATGCTTAACCCACTTCCGTTGTCGGAATGGTGATTAGGTCACTTCCGGACTCGGGCATGGATCACATTCACACAGCAACGTACCGTGCTGGAGTACGGGCAGTCTGGACCAAGGACTACTTTCTCAACTGGACTCGGGAACGGTACTTGAGCATGGAACGGTTGCATTCACATGGATAATATTAAGCAGACTTTGGGGTACAGTGTACTCAGATACAGACTCAAGTATGCTGTGTGAAAATGTCCTTAGACTTAAAAACTGATTTCAACTATGCTTGCCATTTTGACTATTCAACCTATCAATTATTTATTCACATCCCTACTGGGAACTATGACTTAGAGGACAAGATTGAGTTGGTGGTTCTATCAGCAGAAAACATACATAATTTATCGGGGAACAATTTCTTGTCATGGTCAACATTAACATCTTTGCTACTAATGACATAGACTACACAAAAACTGACACATGTGCAGAACACTGTTTTTGTAGGTTACCCAAATATCAGAGCTTAGTGATCAGTTCCCTAGCAGTGACTGTGAAGAAAAAATGACCCTAATACCCTTTTCTGTTTTTCTGTGACTTAATGAGACCAATCAGGAAAGGCAACATATTGGTCAGGCAGCAAGAGGATTTTGGTAGTGATTCGATATGCTGGTAGCCAATTACTAAACTACTGCACACAGCACAGGTCAACTAAATTAATACTGAACACAGCATCTCAGTGTAGGTCAGAGGAAAAGTGGAAGCTTTATATTACATATTCAACTGTGCAATGTAGACAAACTACATGATTTAAATGTACACAGAAGTGACGATACATACTGTTTGCGATTGATGTTACTGCTGCGGAGAAAGCAACTAGAATTATTCATAGCATTTCCTGCCTTTCAACCTCCACAATCACTAATCATGGCTGTAGTAGTCTACAAAATGTCACAAATTTCACACACTGGCCCCCTGCTCCTGGTCTCATTGTCCAAAGAGCATTCTGTAGCAAAGTGAGAGCTCATTAAATGAAATCATGATGGGAGAAGGAGGAAGTTGAGTGAGCTTGTGACAGGGAGAAAATTATGTTTTGTCAGATAGCTCTCCAGTCAGCCACCTCCATTATTTCCTTCTTTAAAGCTGTTGGGCCAGCGTCTTCTGTTGTTTCTGTTTCAGGTGGTTGCATCTGCACAGAAGCAAATGCTGCATATATAGGTACAGTGGATCAGACTCATATTCATTTGTATCTTTGCTGCTGCATTAGCAATTCTATAAGGGAGAAATGTATGAAAAGGTCAATTCCTACAACCATAGTCTTAGTTATTCTTTTGTAAGTTTCCTCTCTTTCTTTTTTTTTTCCTTCAAACATACACACAAGAACACACACCCACAATTCTTGCAGGAGGAAGTAAAAAGCTCTCAGCTGAATTGATTGGCACTAAATGGCTCATACTTGAAATCAACCCAAATTACTGACTGGCTAATGTGCTTAAAACATCTTACTTACCTCATCCACTCATGCAACACACGCATACTTCAACACACATATACACACTTGATCACATGCCATCTCAGCCTGGTATTCCTATCCACACACACATACACCTGCATATATATCATACAATCATTCATTGCCACTCAAACAGACAAGCACACACTTTTGTATACAACGAGATATATCAGCGGTGCTTCTTTACGCTGCTGGCCTGCTTCCACTTACCAAGTCATCAACTGATGACATGATTGAAACAGTACTGCACAAAGCTGCAGCTCTCCTGCCAAGCAATGGTGCTCACTGAATTCTAACGATAGTTCTCTTGTTTTTTTTGTTTTTTTTTGAAAGTGTGTATCCAAATTTAAGGATATCTTTTTAGTTAATCATTACTTTTTACTCATTTTACTCATCGCTTATTATGTACTGAGGCTTAAGTGTCAGAACCGCAGTACCTCAAATGTCCACTTGAGGCATGTTTCAAAAATAAGGGCGTTTTCACACAGCATACTCAAGACTGTATCTGAGTACGCTGGACCCCAAAGTCCACATAATTTTGTCCATTTGAATGCAACCATTCCATGCTCGAGTACCGTACCCAAGTCCAGGTGAGAAGGCAGTCCTGGGTATGGACTGCCTGTACTCCAGTACGTTATGTTGCCATGGGAATCCGTGCTCGAGTCTGAAAGTGACCTAATCACCATTGCGACAACAGAAGTGGGTTAAGCACCACAAGACCATAGACGCTGCTCCTGTTGTCTCCTGAAAAGGCCTCGGATCCACGCAGCACGAGCTCACTTTATCAACCGAACCACTTGGTGATATATCAGCAACAATGAAGGTCACTCTTCTTCTCTTTGCCTCAAACAAGCTAACAGATAGGTAAGGGTTTGTCTTCTTCTGGCTTCCATATTTGTTGAATAGCGACAGAATTCCCTCCACACTGTCACCTATTGTTTTAGCCCTGTAACACCCATTTGTACTCGGGCATGGGCCATGGTAAGCACTTGTGAATGCAACATCCGTGGGAAAAGTGTGAACATATCCAAGTACGGTACATACTTAGGTAAGTCAATTACCATAGGCCCTCCTGTTAAAGTGTCAATAGCGAACCCCCCCCCCCCCCCCCCCCGCTTTGTGGCAACAGTATGGGGAATGAATCTTTATATAAGTTACGGTTAAAATCACTTGAAGGTTTAAGGCTGTCTGTCTGCACAATGTGGCCTTAATTTAGTTATCATAATAAAGAATAGGGGTGTCTTAGATAATCCTTTTTTTTTTTTTTTTTTTTTTTAATATTATTAGAAATTTACCTTTTAATGTCCTTTCTAAATGCTTAAGGATGATCCATGTATAATTGGTCATTTTAATTTGATATTTCTGTTTTTAGGATGAAACTGAAACATTTGTCCAAGGAAAACAGATGATTAAGATATATTAATGTGCACTGTCAAATAAATAAATAAAATAAACAAAATATGTCTCCCTAACAGGCATCTCTATGAAGTAGTACCAGTATTCAATTTTCATTATGTTAGCATTAATTCTCATTGGATTACATGGTCTGTCTATAGTCCTGCTGATCAGGCCAGGTAGTGCTAATTAGTCTGTGTATTGAATATGTGAATTAAACACTTTTATTCAAACTTTATTTAACCAGGCAAGACAGATTAAGAAAACATTCTTATTTACAACACTACTTTCCAATGTGTTCATATTCATTAAGCAGCTAAAATCACTTGGTGAACTTTAATATGAACTTGTATATAAGTCAAAACAGTTGTTATTTTCGCTTGCTTAGCATTAGCTTGACAGGTTTCATCTCTCACTTTTCTCCAGCAGCACCCGCTTACCCAAATATGGGAAAGAAAACAATATGAAGATGGCCAGCTATGATAGCAACATCATGGGCTTTGATGAAGAGGACCTGTTCCTTGTGTAAGTTTAATGGACTCATTCTAAACTAATGAAAACACAGTGTTGTTGTAGTAGATCGCATGGTAATGACAACACAATCATGGCCACTGCATTTCTGTTAATAAATCCCCCAAACTCTTATACAGTGGTCCTTAATCTTTAGACCGTAACTCACATAGGTTAATGATGCATGTAATGCTTAATATGAAATAGCTATATACAGTGTAGTGGTAGCTGTACAAACTTTAAAAAAAAAAAAAAAAAAAAAAAAAAATCGAAATCTGAGAAATATTGTATCAGGCTTTGTTAGTCCAAGTCTAAGCCAAAACAAGTCTGCATCTCTTTCCTGGCACCCATATGTGGGTTTGTGTACTGAATTGTTTCCGCAGCATACTTGCTTACACATGCCAAGAAGTATTTCTTCATCAAAACACAGCAAGAAATAACAGTGAAATTAAACAAAACACACACACTGTTTAAAGACATCACAGTTTATTTGGTTAACTTGCCCCTGGATTCTAGAAACAACGGCTGTGCTGCCTTATGGTTCTATTGCAGTTCTATTTCATTCATTTCACAACTTCATGTCACAATGAGAGAGTGTCACAAGACAATTTTTGCTTAATTTCACACATGCTTGTTGCTTTGTGTAAAATGTTTAAAATACATTCTTTAACGTTGCATTCATTACGGATGTTGATAAAGTGATTACATATGATTGACAGTCTACACAACATGTTTTTAACCTCATGTGTTTGACTTCCTGTCCATCTGATCTGTTCTGAGCTGTATGGCATAGACTCCAACAAAAACAGACAACTGGTATTTTTAACAAAGCTGAGTGCAAGGCTGGTTCTGGGACGCTTCTGGTGGTAACGCAAATATTGTGCAGAATGGCCACGATTGTCACACAACCATCCCCATTGGAATTCAGGGGTTGCACATGTAATTTGTTTGCTTTGGCTCGAATCAGTTGATGAGTTTGTAGTCTTGGATCATTTCCCCCTTGGTCTGGTTTCCTTTCACACAGTGAAGAATCCAAACAAACTAAATGCTTCACCACCAGCCTTGTGAGAAAACTTGATGGTCTGATGTTTTCTACGGCGACAGAGAGAATTTCTGATCCCAGATTGCAAACCACACCAGACTGCAGCTGGGACATGTAAAGTACAGCTGATAGTAGAGTTGGAATGACGTCCAATCACGGTCCCACTATGTCCCAAAAATGAACCACTCCAGAATGAATCTGGGAGCAGACTATCTCTTCAAGGGTCTCTTTGGGTCCTTTCACACCAACAATTAGTTTTCCTCCTTTGTGGCAGTTGCTTTGGCCAGGTGTGAAGACAGTAATAATACTTTGGCGCATATGAAAACAACTGCAAAACTGTTGCAAAACTGTTTAAAATGTGTGTGGTTTGAACATGGTCCAGGTTAACCAGAGTACACAAATAGTACTAGCTTACATAGCACACCACAAGGTATGATTCACTTGGGTGAAAGTTAAAAGCACATGTGTGAATAAACCATAGACTTGCACTTATTTCCCATCCTTTATAACTTACCTGCAAAGTTGTCTGTTTTTAGTGTTTTTAATTCTTTGAATCAGTTTTACTTAAATATTAATGACATTTAATTTGCTTTGACTGGGGGAGCAGCTGTGGCTCAGGAGGTAGAGCGGGTTGTTCAATAACCGAAGGGTTGGCGGTAGGCTCTGTCCTAGTCATGTGCCATTGTATCCTTGGGCAAGACACTTCCCCCACCTTGCCACCAGTGTCACTCACACTGGTGTATGAATGCATGTGAGTGTTTGGTGGTGGTCGGAGGGGCCGTTTGGCATGAATTAGCAGCCGTGCTTTTGTCAGCCTGCCCCAGGGCAGCTGTGGCTACAAATGTAATTTACCACATCCAGTGTGTGAATGTGAGAGCAAATTAATAATGGATCAATAATGTAATGCACTTTGGATGCTATGAAATGTGCTATAGAAATCTAATCCATTATTATTATTATAAATAAATGTCATTCAGTGTTTACTTCCGTCAGTTATTTCATACTGTGATTATACTGGGGTCCATATTGGTGATGATTTTAACAATTGGCTCTTTGGACTGCTGACCCAGGTCTACATGTTGAGATGTTTACAGCTTGTGTGGACAGACTACTGAAATTTGTGATCCAGGTGGGAGATAACAGAGCCAGCGGGGCTGCTCTAACCTGCATAGAAATATGCTTCTGGTGTGAAGTGGCTTGCTGACTCGTGTGTAACTCCACTCTGAACACGTCCTTTCAAGTGTGCCTTTGAGGGTATATAGCCTAAAGCGCCATTGCCCACAGAACTCTCATCCTCACAATAGTGTGTCAAATGAAGCAGTTCTGAATTGATTCTTGTCTGGTGGACACTTCAAAGAAATGTGTTTTTTTTTTACCATTATAGGCCTACAGACCAATAAGTGCTGACTGCCTACAAGAAGAAAGAGTCAAAACACAAACAGGTGAATCTTATTGTATAACTTATATAGTCATGATACAATAGTACTACATTTTATCGCTTTTTAATTTCAAGTAGTTCTAAAGAAGGCATTATTATGGCAGTTTTTGCTTCTTGCTGGTCAAGATGACCCGACTCAACCTTTTTATTTGAGTTTTTGTTACAGCAAGAATCACCTTTGTCTTCTTTGTGAAGAGGGAAAGAGGATTGGAATGTAATTTCTGGCTCTTCCTGCACAAGCTTTCCTTGTTTGCTTTATACAAAGGTCACAGATGTTTGGATGCTTGCTGTGGTGCCCAGCACACTTAATGGGACCTTTACAGTTTTCGCCCCCACAGAGGTAGCTTTGCTCCTAGAGGCCATAATAAGCCCTGCAAGAGTGTCAAACTGACTGAAAATGAGGATGTTCAGAGACATGTACGGGCTAAACTTCATAGGCATGAACACACACAAACATGTTCTAAAGAGGAAGGCACATAGATTTCCAACTATTACACCTCCACACAGCCGATTGGCTCCCCACTGAGACACCGTCTGTTCAGCAGACAGATTCTACATGTTTACAGCTAATGGATCTCAACTGCCATATATTCATGTCCCCTGGAAGAAATAAACTCTGTGTCTGTGTGTGTGTCTTTGAGTGTGGGTTCTGTGTACATTTTCATCTAACCATTTCTCCCCAATGAGATATATTGAGTTTGTCTGCCAGTTTCAGCACAGCCATTCAGAGAGCAGCCTCCCATGGAGGGAAGCTATTAGCTGCATGCTAAATGGTCCCAGTGAAGATGCTAACATTAGCTTGATCTCTCGCTGCAGTCATCTCAATGAGCAGCACCATTATTTACATACAGAGTAATGTACTGAGATAGGGTAAGACTAAATAAAAATAAGTGCAGCTGCCTATTGTAGTGACATTGGGTTTTGTGCTGGATTTGTGGGGATCACATCATTTTCCAAACAGATAACAATTACAAGTGTGTGGCATGAACACTGCTGTGAAGATGGTCTGTACATTTATAGAACACACCACCCTTCCTGCCTTCTGTACCTAAGCTTGTTCCTGTTTCTCTGTGCTCCCAATCTAATGCAGGTCAGCTATTGTTTATCTCCTCTGTTAAGTTCCCACAGGACAGCAATGCCTAGAGATCCAAGGAGAAAAAAAAGGCTGCCCACTCAGCAATCAGTTCTCTCTGTAGGAGACTGTCTATCTCACTGTGAGAAAGACAGGCAGAAAGAGAAATAGTTGGTAGACTTGGCAAAAAATGTTCAATTTACTATATGCTACATATGGTGTGTATCATACAGTTAAATATACAAAGTTTTGTAATTTAATCAAATTTTTTGTAGCTCTCACTTGTCTCAGTCTCAGATCCATTTGAGCCCACTGTCTCATCTCAATTTTGGACAAAGAAGATACAAAGTTTTATTTCCATATTAGTGAATATTACAGCCATGAGAATATTACTAAATACATGGTGCATCTTCTACTTTATGTATCATCATCATTACTGTGATTTTGGAAAAAAAAAAAAAAAAAAAACTTCCACACATTTCATTTCTCTCATGTGTAAAACTTTTTGCTACTCCTTGATTCTTGGTGGAAACAGAAATCATCCCACCCTTCAAACCATATCAATCTGTAATATCAGAGAAGCATGGTCAATGTAGTGCCTTGACTCTGTATCTTGTCTAGTGTAAACCTTGGCTCAGGCTTGATACATCTGGGTCTCCGTCATGGTTTAGTCTTAGTTTAGGTGGTTTTGACCGAGTTATTCCACTGACAAAATGATTGCACAGTCTGATGCAGTGGGGATAAAGGATTTTCTGTAATGTTGAGTTCTGCATTGTAATGAGGTTGCTTTTCCACTGCAGCTGTTGTCTGGTTGGTTAGAGTATGGTGAAGACGATGATCTGGATTGTCCTAGATGTCCTCCACCTTGTTTAGCTTCAATCTCTCTACCACAGTCCCCAGTGACTCCAGCTTCCTTCCAATTACTGAGGAAGCTTTTCCACCAATTTGCCCATCTTTTTGTTTGATGCTGTCTCCCCAGCAGACCACAGTATAGAGAGAGAAAAAACAAAAAAACACTTGCCACCACTGAGTGGTATAACATGTGCATCATCATAATGCAGACAGAGTGAATTTGTGTGTGTATATGTAGCACCCGTTCACCACCCTTTATAATGGGAATGGTGGTGTTGTGTGGTTCATTTAACAATTTAGGTAGATACTATGGAGGTGTAAATAAATATTCAGCCTATGTATTACCAATAAGTCTTCATGTAAAATAAAGAGACCCAGAGAGATGTTCAACTTTTAGGTAAAATATAAAACTCTTACATTTAATACGCTTAACGATTCAGCAATATAACTAGTTATATTCTACTCAAAAATATATAGAAATAATCAGACAATATATTGGACAATATAACAATACAAAATATTTTTTCAATTTCAATCCTAATTAAATCCAACACAAAATATCTCTCAGTTTATATGAAATATACCCTTGGATAATTCATACACATACACACACACAATAGTTTAACACAAAATGGAACCTTGGTCACGTGCGGATTTGTTTAACTAGAAATAGAGAAAGTGGCGGTAGCGGTAGGCCCAATGCGTACACACACAGTCAAACTTAGTAGTACTTCACAATTCTAACAGCTTTATTTACGAACCATGAACAAAAATCTGTTGCAGGCCTGTTGCATCCTGGACAAACATTGGGTGTGTTGAAACCACAGTCCGGTTGCTTGAGAGCGACGCAGTGAACTGCTAGGCTAGCTTTAACCTTCTGCAGCGCTAGTGTCATTGTCCACGGCTCCCTCGCTGGATGGCCCATTCCTACAGTCAATCCTCTGGGTCTGGATCCAACACAGTTCTCTCTTGTAGCACTAAGAGTTTTCAAACAGATTTATGAAATCTGTGACCCACTTCTCAGGTGTAAAATCTGGAACGCTCCGTCTGTCCATCCTCTTACTCACTTGTCTCTCCTCCGTTCTTGCGAGGTCGGGCCCTTTTTCTCCCCTGTCCATTTACCTCAACATCCAAGTACATACCCATTACGTTACAGGGTGGGGAAGCAAAATTTGCAATATTTTGAGGCAGGGATTGAAAGACAGTGTATGACCAATTAGTTTATTGAAAGTCATGAGAATTTATTTGCCACAAGAAAATTTACATAATAGAAAATGTTTTTATTCTATGTGTCCTCCTTCTTTCTCAATAACCACCTTCACACGCTTCCTGAAACTTGTGCAAGTGTTCCTCAAATATTCGGGTGACAACTTCTCCCATTCTTATCTTCCAGACTTTCTGGTAATAGTTTTGCTCATAGTCATTCTCTTCTTTCCATTATAAACAGTCTTTATGGACACTCCAACTATTTTTGAAATCTCCTTTGGTGTGTCAAGTGCATTCAGCGAATCACACACTCTTTGACGTTTGCTTTCCTGATTACTCATATGGGCAAAAGTTTCTGAAAAGGTATGGATAATAGTGTTAGGTATGATTATGACATCAATATATGTTTGGTTTCAAAACAACTGACAAAGTGCCTGCTGAGAAAAAACAACTAAATGTTCACTGTAAATTTTGCTTCCCCACCCGTACATCAGCCAATCACCACTTGGACTACCTGGACAGATGACAATCAGCAACCAATTACAATGAATGGGATGTGATGGAGAAGACTTCACACAGATCTTAATAGATAGATCTTTGTGGAAAAATAAAGCATCTCTGGATATAAATGGAAATAAATGTTGTGACATTTACCATGCAATTGAATTGGAATTGTGTGCCAAAATGATGCCATGGTGAATGCATCCTGTTATCATAGCTACAGTTTTGTTTTGTTTTTGTTTTTTTTTTATGTGTATAGTATTGTGTAAATATCATATCCAAGAAATTTACGCAGATGAAACACTCTCTGTGATGCAACTTGACACTGGGTTAGGGTTCCTTAGGGTTTGGGTTTGAAAAAGTTACAGAAGCACAAACACTTCTTAGTCCAGTGACCACAAAACTTCAACCCAAATGTGACTCTTGATATGAGAATTGCAAAATTCTATTTATTTTTAATACTATTAGTCCACTTCAATTCTTAAAGACAGCTACCTCAGAAGTCCGAAAATACTCAGCCCCCTGATAATCGGCCACAGGCTGATAGTTATTGTGGGTGGATGGTTGACACTTCTTCGGGACTGGTATCAGCTTGGCTCAGGGAGGGACTGGAAATGTCAGCGAGGATATCCTTGTGTTCCTCAGCACACTCCTTCAGAACACGACCAGGTATGTTGTCCAGTCCATCTGCCTTGCATGGGATGATCCTGAAGAGGGTCCTCTTCACGCTGGCTGGAGTTAGCTAGACACATGGTCTGCTCGTCTGAGGGAGGAGTGGTCTTCTGAGCTGGTGTACTGCTTTGTGTTTCAAAGTGACCAAAGAAGTCATTGAGACCATTATGCTGTCAGATATCACAAGTCCGTGGTAAAGGTTTGTACTTCATGAGAGTCTGAATGCCACGCCAGAGAGATTGTACGTCTGTGGTGTTGAAGTGTCCAGATATTTTGCTGCTGTAATGTCGTTTTACTTCCCTGATTCCGCGGCACTCTGGCTGTTGCTAGGCCTGCAGTGTCACCAGCCCTTAAGGCTGTATCCCAACCCCTCAAGACCTTGTGAACCTCTCCTGTCAACCATGGTTTCTGGTTAGCATGGCCAGTAATGGTTTTGCAGTGAGTGATATCATCAATGCATTTTGAGATGTATGCTGTAACAGCCTCTGTGTAATCTGCAATTGAGGTTATTGTGAGTGGCAGATTATTTAAAAATATTCCAGTCTGTAGTGTTATAACAGTCTTTCAGAGCATACATGGCTCCCTCTGGCCACACACGTACCTTCCTTTGTGCTGGTCTGATGGCCCTCTGGGTGTTTTCACACTGGGTATCCGAGTCCGCATCTGAGTACATTGGATCCCAAAGTCCATTTAGTTTTATCAGTATGAATGCAAACATTCCATGCACGAGTACTGTGCCAGAGTCCAGCTGAGAGGGTAGTCCTTGGTATGGCCCAAGTGAATTCCAGTCCGGAACACTGCAGTCTGAAAACAATCTGTACCCAAAACCGGAAGTGATCTAATCACCACTCCAACAACAGAAGTGACCTAATCACCATGAGACCAGAGACAGCGCTCCTGTTGTCTCCTGAAAAAGCCTTGGATCCACATGACATGGGCTCCCCTTATCGCCCAAACCACTCAGTGATATATAAGGGACAACAAAGGTCACACAGATAGACAAGTATTGCCTGTGAACAGAACAGTCGCTTGGTTGATGGCATAAGAGTTTGTCATTACCATTTGTTGGATAGCTACAGAATTCCTTCCACACCGCCACCCACTGTTTCAGCCCTGTAACACCCACTCGTTCTCAGGCATGGGCTGAGGTACATGCTTGTGAATGCATCATCTGCGGGAAAGGTGTGAGTGTATCCAGATACAGCACAGACCCGGATACCCAGTCTGAAAACACCCTCACTCTGGGTCTGTATGCAGATCTCAGCATGATGGTGATGTGATCACAGAGACCCAGGTGGGGGAGGGGAGAAGCCTTGTATGCTCTCTTGCATATTGTTGTAACCCGGATAAAATGTCTAGAAAGTGAAGAATGCAAAGATGGTTAACACATAGTTATAAGTATGGTTAAACGTAGTAATTAATTTATTATTGTTATTAAAAATGTTCAGTTCATATTTGGTTGTTAAAATGTATTTACATATGTAATAAGTGTCTTTACAACATAATATTTCATTTATTATGAAGGTACATCCTGGAAGTGTATTTTCCTATTCAGAAAGAGTCTGTGAATGCATCCTCAGTTTGCTGTGAAAGGGCAGTGTTCTGAACTGGCTAGATCCGGTTCTGAAAGCCAAGGGGACACACTACAGCTCTGAAGTTTGCTGTTTTTTTGTAATTTCTTTAAAGTAATCTGTTCCGTTGTTTATTGTCTTTTACAACTCACTGTTTTTTTAGCTGGTAATGTGCAAGTAGAAGACGTTAATTGTTTCAACTCGAAGTTGCTGTGCCGTTTTTTACTGCTGACATTTAGCTAATATGGCGATGCTAGCTCGCTTGTTTTGTGAACTGTAGGCCGCAGTTCGCCAACACCATCATCCACGGACCTTACAGAGGATCGTTACCGACCTGGTGAACGAGACTGGACCCAGATAGCACTCTGAGCTACCCGGTGTGGGATAAAATACGGACCTTGTAAAATTTGGACCTATTTGGAATTTGCGCGAGCGCAGCCTTACCGGATGTCAGGTTCAGCGACCCCTAACCCCTAACCCTAACCCCTAACCCTAACCCAACCCAAAAGCGCACAATTCTACTCGCAAGGTACTTATTTCATAAGCCTCGCTGAACCTGACATCCGGTAAGGCTGCGCTCGCGCATGCGCAAATTCCAAATAGGTCCTAATTTTACAAGGTCCGTATTTTATGCCACACCGGGAACCCTCAGAGTTCCTCTGGCAACCTGGGAGAAAGAGACAAGACAGTAACGGGCACAGAGCGTGCACCTGAACTGGAGTGGAAACTGTGGACTGGAGGCACCAGGCCGCTTTCATCACGAGACAAGGACAACAGGATCCGGACACATCTGGTGGGATTTGCACTAACTCAAGGTACTTTATTTTATTTTATTGTGCTCCAAGAGTGAAGCAACCCTGAAGTTTTTGGTCACCACGTGCACGACCTACGACACAGGCCTGCAATGTAGGGTTATTTTGTTTAGTTTACTGGCTTTAGGTCTACTTAGTAAAGCAGTTATTAACCTGTGACAAGGGGATCGTGTCTCTTTTGCGAAACGAGGTTATTTACTGTGTTACCTGTTTGAAACAGAAAGCTAAAGCCTTGCTAATTTGATTTATTTTACCATATTTCTTATTAAAGCTATACCGTATGATGTGGCATTTTTACACTTTTCTTTTGTCATCTTAAAATGTAGGGATGCACCGATACCATTTTTTTCCAGACTGAGTACGAGTACTTACATTTGAGTACTTGCCGATACCGAGTACTGATACGAGTACTTAATAGTGCGTAAACAGAATGAGAATATCAGCGGGTGCGGACCGTGCCGCCAACAGAAGTGAAAACGAAACTTATCACTCATTTCTCTTTTCTCTACCTGCTGCAGTTAAGCTGTTAAACCTTACCAGAGAAAACGCTGCAGTAATAGTATCACATTAGTGTTACCTCTGTCGTCTCCATGCTAGTTATTACTGACTTTCTCCTGCCTCTCAAAAAACTTTACTCTTCTTTGTGGTATTTGTCAATGACAATGACAATCAAGAATATTTACCAAAGGAATTAAGTACTGGAATGGGATCATTAAGTACTCGTTTCGGTACTCGGTATTGGCAAGTACTTAAATGTAAGTACTCGTACCCGTACTCGGTCTGGAAAAAGGTGGTATCGATGCATCCCTAATTTAGACATCTGAATTATTTCTTATTTCACATGTATCAAAAAAATTGTAATACCATGAACAGAAATTGAATGAAATTGTGAGATTTGCACTTCTACTACCTGATGTTCTGAAATCTTGGTAGGTCTGTCATCTGAGGAGCTCTGGGTGAGTGCAATGCACTCCACTGTATCCGTGGATGGGCATATTATGTACCTTTGGAAAAACTTGGGGGATTTCAGAAGTGCCCTCTTTTTTGGAACAAAGGTATCGTCTTCACTTTCATACATGTCCATACGTTTACTTGGCCTTTGGAGACAAACATGCAATATCTATCATGCAGCCAGGACGGTTAGACGGACGGTTTGTGTTTTTAACGTTCAGTTCCCTCTATTATTCTTGTGGATCTTTGTTTTATTCTTCAACCTTCTACTTCAAATTTCTTAATTTGATGTCTTATTATGACTCCTAATTTCTAACAGTACAGGTCAGTTTCCCTAACACGTAACAGGGATTCTGTTTCAGCACCACAGACAGCGCGTGATCCCAAACACAGAAAACGCACATTCTAAAACATTTAGTGTAAAAAAAAAAAAAGCTTAATGTGGTTTAATGTCTGAAAAGAGCATCAATAATCACCAAGTTATGTCAGGACATCTCTAATGCTGGGAGAGGCTCCAGCGCCTCCGTGACTGTCTGAAGGATAAAGCAGTTCAGAAAATGAATAAATGAATGAAAAAAAACAACACTCTCAGATTAAACTATGTTAAGTTTTTTGCAGAGGTGAAAGTGGACATGACTACAGATGTCCACACGAACTTTGGTGAGGATTAATCATTGTTCTGGGGCATTAAACTACATTAAGCTGTTTTTTTATGATAAGCGCTTTAGAATGTCCCTCTGCTTCCACTGCCGTTGGACTGAAACAGCCAAAGCAACCGCTTGATCTTCCTCTTCTTCATCTTGTCACTGCAGAAGTTTCAGTCTTGTGGGCATTATTACCATCTTGAATGCGATGATCATGACACGGGATGGAGTACACGGCCACTGTTTATATACCGATCTAAATTTCCTGAAGCAGCTGAAGATCTTCCTGCCAACGATTTGAGAGCGTAGTGAGTTTCATATAGGCCAGACGTACATTCACCTTACGGCAACATAATGCATAAAGTGGCTGTAGGTCTGATGTAGGAAGGTCCCAAGGCACCCTTAAGAAGACTGTGACGACTGTATGGTGTTCGTATGACACAAAATCACATTATTTTCTCACAGAGGCCTCAAGTTGCTCTTGAAGGCAGCTGTACGGACTTCATCAGACGGACGTTAGAAACTACTGCTCCCACCACTAATGTCTATGAACTCCACAACTCACACAAACAGGGAGATTCATATGAAGCCTTGTGACTGAGGCTTTAATTGATTTCAGAAAGGCAGAGTCATCTGTTGTTTACATTTAAATCTGACTATATACAGCTGCTGACATAGATACATGTGAGATACAGACAGTGGGCGGAAATTTGATCGGACACTCGGAGCTGAACCGCAACGGAGATGGAATGGAGCGGAGAAATGAAAGAGCTATGCTAGCTATGCTGGTTGCCTACTAAAGGTTAGGAAGCTAACAGTTATACTTTACTATTCTTTTAAGTCAGTGGTTCCCAACCCTTTTTGGCTTGTGACCCCATTTTAACATCACAGATTTCTGGTGGCCCCAGACATTCAAAACAGAGACATTTGTTTTTGCTAAAATTAATTTGTTTTTGATCATGTAATAGTTTGCTATACTCGGTTTCAAATAAAGGTTAATTTTAGGGGACATTTAGTCTATATAATGTATATTATTATGGATGGAGGCAGAAAAGCCACGTGTAGATTACTGCACAAAGTGAGAATTTGATTTTCCTTGGGCGGGATATGTACAGTCAGTCCAGCTTGGATTTAAAAGGCTGACAATTAATACTGAACAAACAATAACTCAAACTATGAATTATGAAAGATTATGAAAGAGCTGCAGCATCTGAAATCGACCACAGTGAACATTTGAAAGATAAATAGTGCTTCAGTTTCAGCTTCACAGTTTGTCACGTCTATTATGGATTGTGATTGTCTCTCTCAACTCATCATATATTTTTTAGTAAGTTTTTATTTTTATTTGTATCAATTACTAGAACTTTCAAGCGACCCCATATGAATTCCAGGCGACCCCACATGGGGTCCCAACTTCAAGGTTGAAAAACACTGCATTAAGTTCTCTCTGTGTTACAACATTAATATAGTAGTTAAATTGCAGGGTCTGGGTCTCCCTTGTTTTTTTACACAAATCAATTTTGTTACCAGCTAGCTTTTTTGTTGGCCACCACACAGTTTGCCAACAGATACAGTTACAGTTTAACCATCGTAACCTTCAAGAAAATGTCAACCTTGTCAGATCTTTTAATGAGGAAATGACAGAAAATCTGTTTTTTTAGCTTACCGGCTGACAAGCCGTAAGCTATTATTGTCATGCGACGTCTGGCAGCGGCATCTGTCGTCGTCTGTTGTCCGTTACAAAACTTTCAATCGTCTTCTTCTCCAAAACTACAATTCCGATTGACTTCAAACTTGGTATACAGCTTCTTTATGATGATGTCAACAAAAGTTAGTGAAATTATTTGGATCTGGATCTGATTCTGGATTTGGTGCGACTTTGAAAAATTTCCTCATTATAAGAGATAGGAAGTGGATCGATGAAATAACTCAGTAAATATAGATGATATCAAGTTGAAATTTCTACAGTACAGCCCTGATGGGGAGATGACCAAAACATAATGGCTACATGCTGATCAGAATCTTCTTCCGGATCCGGGAACTTAAGGAAAATTTAACATGGGCTCTTATGGGGAAAAAATTTCAATCGTCTTCTTCTCCGAAACTACAGTTCTGATTGACTTCAAAGTTGGTATGCAGCTTCTTTATGATGATGTCAACACAAGGTATTGAAATTATTTCGATCCGGATCTTATTCTGGATTTGGTGCGACTTTGAAAAATTTTCCCATTATAAGATATATGAAGCGGATTGATATAATAAATCAGTAAGTATCAATGATATCAAGTTGGAATTTGAATTTTTTTTACATATCTGATTGGAATATGACCAAAACATGGGCTATTTCTGTAATATAATAAATAGATGTAACTGGATGATAATAAATGACATCTGGATACATCTCCCAAAGCTTTAATTTGGCTGGTAAGCTACAGGACCATTGGTCCTATTTTACAATTAACCTTTACTAAGTTACATGAATAATATTTTAATATATACATACCTTACCTTGATCGGGTGTTAAAATTAAGTGGGGTTCTCCTCAGAGTAGAAACTCCTGCTGTTTGGACAGTGTTTTGGCTTTACAGAAGTATGCTGAAACACATCCAAAACTAATCTATATATGGAATCAGATTTTGCCGGTCTTTACTCAATCTTCTGGCTTGCCATAAACATGCCATACCATCACTATATTTGATCCTGCTCTTTGGCCAGTCTTTTGGTTAACCTGACATATGCCATAACTCAGCCATATATTTCTGGTGCCTCCTTATTTATTGTGGACAACTTTAATTATACCACAGTTAAGCCAAAAGGCTTTCCTAATGCCAGAAGATAGCCAAAAAGGCCAGAATACTGCCAAAATATTTGCTATCTGGGCATTGTGTCACTATCTATGAAGTTCTGATTAATGATTGTTACACATCTTGTTTTCCAAAGTTTGACCAAAACAATGCAAATTATTAACTCAGGGCTCTTGATTGCGACCGAAATGGGCAAATATGTGCCAATAATTTCAGACGTGCGACTTCATATGAAATCACACTTGCACTGGTGCGACTATCAAAAATTAATGGGCTGCAGAACAAAGCCACATGCTGACAGGAGTGCTGGAAAAAAGCCCCAACACCACACAATCAGCTGACCATAATTGACGAATCATGGAGCAGATAAGGATAAAGAAGCAACCATGAAACCCTGCACAGTTAGCAAGGAAGTGTATGATTGGCTAGAAGTTTCTGAGAACCACTGGCTTTGTTTAGACAAGATGAAGTGCTCAATAGCGGACTATTTTTCGATGGCTTCTGTCTCGAGAAAAGAGTGGGCAGAGCCGCCACACAGGGCAGAAAATCCAGACCAAAATGATCAGCTGGAGACACCGTCCACGTCCGCTAGCGATGTGGACACCCTGTCCTCCACAGATTATGTGCTGAGAGCTTCGGCAGAGGGTGAGCACATGGATGCAAACATGTTGTCAGCCATGGTGGAGCCGCCAAAGAAGGCTAAGAAATACGTGTTCCGAAAAGAGTGGCTGACGGACTTCCTGTGGCTCCGAACAGTTACGAAAGAAGGGACAATCGTGATGCACTGTATTTACTGTAAGGAGTGTGGGCCCGATGCGGGAAGTTCAAGGTTTGTCACTGGCCACACTTTGTACAAACAGGAGTCACTGGTAAAACATTCAGAAAGCAAGACACATAAGAAGTGCAGGGACAGGTGCCACAGGCCCCAGCGGGGCAGTTCAAGTATCCAGGCCACATTTGAGTGGCAGGATGTCACAAGTGGAAGCCGAGCTAGTGCTGAAAGTCAATACCGCCTACATGATTGGGGAAGAAGAAGTCCCTTTCACGAAGTTTATACCAATGCTGCAGCTTCTACGGAAGAATGGTCTCCATCTTAATACAATGTACAGTAACGACGGTGCTTGTTCGATATTCATCAGACCCATTGGTGAAACTCAGAGAGAAAACAGCAAGCTTGATCGCAGCAAGCAAATACATGTCTTTCATGATCGATGGAGATACCAATGTAGAGGTGAAAGATCATGTATGCAAGGATACTTGAACAGGGCAAGCCGACTAATGTCTTTGTTTTCGAAGTGCTACTGCTGCACATGCCAGAGGTGTTCTGTTTACCATGAAATTAATTCAGTCGTGGAAAGTGACACTGAGTTTGTAACTTACGCTGGAGAGATTGACAATCACATACATAATAGAGAATAGATCCAGTACATGGTAGTTGTTTACGTCGTCAGTGAAATAAATACACTTCAGCCCAGGCCTGCATGAGCCTGTCATAGGGCTAGCATTCCAAATATGGTTAATATACGCTGGCCACTTCTTTGAACCCACCAGTTTGGGAGTTGATTGACACTTGTTTTCACATTTGATGTTGCATTAATGCACAAACAAGACGCAAGAAAAAATACTAGGTTTTGAAATCTATCAATTTATAAATTCTGCAGGTCTGTATAGTGCAACGAAGACCGCGTTCACCAACCTTGGCACCTCCTGCCACATCTGGCTTGAGAAGACGGTTGGCATGACGGCAGACGGTGCCAATGTGAACCTGGGAAAGAAGGGCGGGGTGATCACGTACATGCAGGAGGCAGCTGGAGTGCTCATGGTTCCCTTCCACTGCATGCCTCACTGGTATGTTTCTTTTTTTTTTTCTCTCTCTTGAGTCTAGGCCTGTAATCCATCTGTTGTACCCTTTTTGGCAAATGTCTTCAGTTGTTAAAAGTTTTAAGACATTGCCAATTTTCTTCTGTTTATGTTTGTGAAAGGGTTTGTCCATTTTTCCTGAAACTAATTGAGCAACAAATAACACTTTGCTTGAATGTCCCTGATATTATGACATGCAAAGCACATTGACATACATGTCTGTCATCATGTATACCAGCATTTCTTTCAATGAATCCAAATAGCAAATTTGTCATTGACTTCATATTGACATGTGAAAACCCATGCGTCGTTATTGGACAATGTGTAAGAAATGCCCAGAGATCATATTAGAAAGTACACCAATGATTGTACAAGCATATCCGGGACTCCCACATCACATATTCTTTTGAAATTATATAGTGGGCCTATCATCAGTGTCCTACAGGCTAGAATTGTCATTAGGTATCAGAAGTTGATATACGTTGTTTCTTGTACAGTTGTTGAGCAGTAAAGTTATGTAAACTAGTGATGTAAAGAAATACTGTTGAGTGTTTTATCTTAGATTGAAACTGGCCTTGCTGTTGGTACAGAAGAGCAACGCCATGGTAGGGACAGTGTACGACGTCCTAGACATGGTCTTCGAGACATACTACTTCAGTGCAAAGAGTAGGAGGGAGTTGAAGAACCTTGGTAAAGAACTGGGGGTTACAGTGCTCAACCCTCAAGCTGTGAAGGGAACTAGGTGGCTTCCACATGTGTCTAGAGCACTTGACACACTCCTGAGGCCAGGCAAGAAGGATGGAGAGGATGTGGAGCTGGGCCAGTACACAGCCGTCCACATACACATGGACTCCCTGGCTGAGACCTCCAAGAATGCTGATATTAAAGGAAGAGCAAGAAAGGTACAAAATTAAAGTCAATATTCTCATCATCAGACATGTTTTCTTGATTTACTTTAAAAAACTATGACACGATACAGATTGCTTTACCTCACTGTGGGACAATTTATGATGACTGTAGTACTTTCATCATGCGATCAATGTTGCGCCCTGATTTTCTTCACCACCCACTCATGTCTCCAGTTGATGTCAGAGCATAAGCAGCAACAACACAGAAGTATTGAAAAAATGTTGTTTTATTACTTTTTGTTGCAGGTCATGAGAACCATTGAGGACGGAACATTTGTGGCATTCTGCCACTTTTTGGCAGATATGTTCTCAGAAGTGAGCAACCTCTGCCTGTTTCTACAGAGGAATGACGCCATCCTCCCAAAGGTGAGTCAGAGACTCAAGTTCTAATGTTTTAATAAGCATTCATTCCTTCTGGTACAAGCAGTCCTTTCTATGATGATTTGAAAGGAAATTCTATTTTGGGGATGACAATGATATAGACATTTTGAGGGTTGTTTGATATTGGAAGTTTTGGTTTTGTTTTGCCATGGAGTTTTTGAATACCCCAGTACTCAAAGTTAAAAACTTAAAGCACACCTTTATTTCACATATTTACCCACATGCCTATACATTTTCTTGTTCACCTCACATCAAATCAGGCTGTTAGCAAGTTGGAGCATCTACTGCTGTCTGTTGAGCGTCTGATAGAGCAGCCCCTTCCAGATGGAAGACTGGCTGGCATTCCAGAAAGGAATGCAGGACCAGTGGCGGAGGTGGGAGCGTGAACATCCTGATGGTCAGCCTCTAGTGAAGTACTACTATCGGGTGAGTTTTACAAATGTCTTGTCATGTTTACTGGATACGTAGCCTAGAGGACTCACAGCACTTTACAAATTACAGTGTAACAACTTTCTAAAATCTTCTTTGTGATCCTTGTCCTGCAGGATGTAGAACTGAAGAAAGGGGAAGCAGACAAGATTGCCCTGGATGAAGCGATCAGCACTGCAGACCCAACGATACAGCACCACGTCACAACAACTGTGGCGGCCACGGTGGACCACATCAAGTCCCAGTTCAGCAGTTTGCTAGGTGCGTCCTAGTCTCGTCTTACATGTCAGGATGATGTTACATCATGTAAGACTATACGATGTTCGTATTTTGTGTTTGGCCCTTTCCCCATACCTTAAAACAGAAGCACAGGTCCTCTTAACTTTGATTGTAGATCGATCTTTTATTGCAAAAAAGTATCCATTGTACACAATATATTCTGCTTTCTTTTCCAGGTTCCCTGGATCTGTTCGCTTTGACATACATGTAATATGAAATATAATATGTTTTTCCTTGCTTAGGAATGGACAATGGAGGAGACTCTGCAAGGAAGGCTGTGCACTTCTTCTTTCTTGCCTTCAACCCAGACCAATGGCAAGAGTCTATGGATGATCTGCTGGACTACGGTGGACAGCACGTTGAGTTCCTGTTGGAGTACTTCCGCACTGTCTTAAACCAGTAAATATCATCATGTGTCAAGAGAAAATCTCCTGGTGGTAGCAGATGTACCTACCCCAGTGAACTGATCACGTCAAAACAGATAACAATGAAGTTGCTTATTGCCCATTGTTTTATTCAGGAATGGCTGTGATCCCCAGGGTGCCAAGGAGGAGTTCCAGGCTATGAAGATTAACATCCGCAGGTGTTTCCACACGGATAAGTCCTTCAATGAGCTGTATGAGATACTGCTGACAAAGGAGCCATATTGCACAGAGTATGAAGTGAGTGTTGTTCTAATTGTTGCTTACTGCAGTCACTAGTTTCAATGCAATTTACATTACTTGAAAAAAAGTTGTGATCTCTAATTCTGAAATGGGGTATTAGGTTCAGGTGCATAATACTATACACTAAAGCTACAGGGCTAATAACAGGGACAGTTTGTGGAAAGTTTCTTATCATTTTCCCACTTCTTTTCAGAACATCTTATACCTAGTGCAGATAATGCTTGTGCTACCCATCTCCTCAGCTCAGTGCGAGAGAGGATTCTTTGCGCAGAGGCGTTTAAAGAGCACCACTAGGCCTAGCATGGGGGTTGACACAGTGGAGGACCTAATCAGCATCTCTGCAGATGGTCCTCCACTGGAGGACTTCGAGGCATTAGCAGCAGTGAGGAAGTTTCTGCCATCTGGCACCAGGGCAAGGAGACCCGACTTCAGTCAAACTCAGTCACACCACAGTGACTGAGCTTCCTTATTATTATTATTATTATTATTATTACCTTCCTATTATTATTTATTGTTATTTTTATTTTCCAGAATACCACAAAGTTCTTTTCTACCAATCAATATAGGACTTTAATGCAGCAGAATTATGTTTTTTTCTTTTGTAATCTAACCAAACACCTCATTTCAGGTTGTTAACATTGATTAGTAAGGGTATTACTTGATATATCCACAAGAGGTTTGCTTTGGCCCCAACTTTATAGTGGTGCTCCCAGATTTTTGCTTTTGGAGTTGGGAGCACCAGTGCTCCTAAGTCAAAAAGTTAATTTAGAGCCCTGTAACTGGAAGAGTCTTTGTTGATTTGGTGGCAGTTTTTCTTCTTGGAGTCCACACATGACAGAGTGGTGGTTGATTGAGCAACTCAAGCCAGTGTTTTTTAAGAAGGTCCAAACAGCTTGGGCTCTGTAACAGTCAATGAGGACATGCTTTCATCCTTTTAACAGTTTATCATTGGACATGCCCCGCTTCCACTGCCTCTCACAACACTTCCGACGCCTCCTCTCTCGGTGATATGCAGCAGGCGAACCAGTTGCAGTGGTAGTCCCAAGGCCCCGAAGTTCCTCTGTTACATTCTGGTCCAAGATGTGATGTTTAGAGTTGTTAACTTCCAGATGGCACCGGTGATGATATTTTATGAATGATGTCATCAGAAACATCATCAGCATGCATGTTCTTACACATAAAGCACACAAACACACTATTGGACACACATATCTGTCTAAACTCGGGGAGAGAGAGAGGGGTTGCTGCGTCTGTCCGCACTGCCGCCATGTTCATAGAAAGAATTAAAGAATAAAATTTAATCAATCTCACCATGACTAAATAGTGTCTTAATTCCATGGTTTTGCGTTTAACTTTCCATTTTTTCAAGTTTCAGTCTTAAGAAGAAAAATTATGTTAATTATTCACAGTATATTATGTGAACAATTTGTTAATTTCTTTCATCAGTCAGTAATCCTTTTTTTCAATATTTTAATTCTGTTAAGGGAAAAATAATGATAACAGCATCTGTAATATGTCACTGCCATAGTTAGACAGGTGCTTTGAATGCAACCCTACAAGAAAAACATATCCACAGCCAGTTTAGAGAGATAAGTCCAATAGCGGGACCAATAGACATAAGAACTATTTTATTCCTGCTGCTATCAGGTTCCTGAATAGTATGTGATTTATGTTTTTGTATTGCATCTGACATTTGTTTTTGATGTGTGTAGTACTGGCTGTACAATAATTTACCCCTAGGGGATAATAAAGTACCTTGAACTTTGAAGTCTATTGTCTCTTTTTGAAGGGACCACACAGTACAAAAGACTGTTATAAGGGGATGTAGTACAATCTTTCATTTAAGGTTGTGCAAACGCACGCACACAAACACACTCATACTTTGAGCAGTTTAAGTAATTAAATGTCATTAGCCAGTTGGACAGTCTTGAAGGACAGATTTTACAAAGACTTAGTGTAAATACCAACCATTCTGTCTAATATTTTAAGTAAAGCAGAGATAAAGTGCCTTAACTAGTAAACTCAAGATAAAAAAAAAAAAGACAAAGAAGCAAAAACAGCCACTGTAAGGGCTGTTTACAACAGTAAAACCAGGTCAATAAACAATCATGAAACACTGCTGCATACACTTCTCTGATGGACTTTTATCTAGATGAGATGTAAAAAATCAATGATGTGCTCAAATAAAAACAACTTACAAACTTGTATTATGTAAAACATGATTGTCCATTTTAAGTGGCAGCTATTTTATTGATTTATTTATTTTTGTTGACTAGACGCTGATACTGTGCTGTGTATTTCTCTTTACAGCACACATGCGCATCACCTGAAGCCTACAATAACATAAACAATTTCAGAGTGCTACCTTTGTATTCCATTCATTTTAGTAGATTGGAAAAATCAGCATCCAAGGAAATCTGTGCAGCTATCAGTAAAAGTGATGGTGTTATGAAGATAAGATCCTTACTTGTAGCCTTTGTGAGTGAGCCGTTTTCGCACACAGTGTATCTCACAAACCATTCTGCAATGTATAAAGGGAGACACCTTTTTCCATTTTACTTTAGAATCCTGTGATGGTGAAATGTTTTGTCTTCCAATACAAGATTTTATAATGTATAGTGTGTAATTTGGGGATTCTCAGAGCATACAGTAATTGTAGTTTTAATTTGTGTACTGTATAATCACATGCAACCACATCACATGCAGTTACAATGCAAGCCTGCAGGGGCAGTGTTACGATCTGGGCTTGCTTTAGGTTCAGCAATGTTATGTGTTTAAAAAAATGAAAGAAGTACATGTTGTGACATGAAATACAACATGTGAATAAGCTTATGAAAAAACGTTTCATAATCAAAACTAATGGCTGTCCAACAAAATTTTAGAATCTGGGACTTGTCTTCGGCTGGGCTTTGTTTATTATGTGATATATGTGTTTTGGTATTATTTAAACAAATCATGTAAAGTGCATATCGTCTATTCTTCTGAATCTGTAGCATGTATGCCTCAGAGTAAATTTTAAATAAGTACCTGGTTGCTCACAACTTCAGACAGAAAACTAATATCAGATCTCCTCTTCCTTTATTCTTTTGCCTCTTTAAATTTGACGCAAAAGCTTTAGTAATTGTTGTAGCTAAAACTTCATAGTCATTGTCAGTAACATTACACGCCATCACGTTAACAACTGGAAACAAATTTTTAGAGCAGATCATGACTGCAAAGATCACTTTGTAACAAACATTATGAGCAAAATGTATGATTTTTATATTGAAACACCTGGAAATTAATATATGACCAACAGTGCTTCATTACATTGGTTTATTGTGTATCTGTTGTAATTTGATTAATTGTCTTGATTGTGTTCACCTTCGCCATCAAAGATTTGTCAATTAATGTTCATCAGTTCTGCACATAATTGTACTTTATTTTCTAGATATAAAAAATTAATCACGATTAAAAAAAAAAAAAAGTTCATTGTCAGGGTTTCCCCTAGGTATTCAGAGGGTTTAAGTGCTGTGTGCCTTAAAAATGAAACTGTTAATTTTTTACCCTCAGCCACACTGGCTGCAGGGTATTGCCATCAGTAGGTCTTCCTTCTGTCCAAAAACTTTGGCACGCACTGATAAGTCAGGCCACTGGGGGCAGTAGTATTCCTGATAAGTCAGGCCGAGGGTTTTCAAGTGCATGCACATTATGTTTATATACAGTATTACAGTACTCTTCGTTACACTACAGTGTTTGATACACTAAACCCTTTCCTCTGCTCCTCCTTCTGTTTGACCTCCTCTCTGCGCCTCCTCCTGTCTGACCTCCTCTCTCTTCCTCCTCTTCTCTGACTTTCTCTCTCCTAATCTTCTCCTCTCTTTACGCCCCAGCAAATACGTATTACTGACTCTTCTTCTTCCCCGGAGTCTCTGTGCTTTATCGCCTCCCAGGTTTTCCCTGGATCATCTCTGGACCTGCTGCTGCGGTCCTTCTACTCTCCTGCCGTCACTGTCATCACTCATCCATAGAGTTGTGATGATGTTTATTACATAGTTCCATAGATGGCAGAGGTTTCTATAATTTGTACTAACAGTTACAGTAGTAGTACATCCACTGTTAATACTTTACACATTTACATTTGTTCTAGCTATTGGTAATTATACTAGTAACGGTTGTTCTGGTTTTTAACAGTTCAAGTTCAGTTTGCTGTGCATCCATGTGTCTCTCCCTTCTCCCCCCAATCTCTCCCTTCCTCTACCCTCTCTCTTTAACCCCAACTGGTCGAGGCAGACGGCCATCCTCCAGGAGTTAGGGTCTGCTCAAAGTTTCTTCCTGTTAAAAGGAAGTTTTCCCCTCTACTGTCACCAAGTGTTTGGAGGATTCTGTTGGGTTTCTGTAAATTGGCTTGAGAGTCTGGTTTCAACCAGCTCTATATGTAAAGTGTCATGAGAACTTTTGTTATAATATGGCGCTATATAAATAGCATTTGATTGATTGATTGAATTTGATATTATACAATACCTACGTGCAAATGTTAAAAGAGAAAGCTGATAATAATATCCAACAAGTTTGAAAACAAAAGTTAGATCCCAAAATCATCCACTGGGAACCAAGTATTAGATCTGGAAATATTCATTTAGTTTTGATGCTTTTTTATTTACAGTAACTTCATTTTTGTGCTGCCCTGAATGTCTTGGGTTCTTCAACTAAGCCTTATATTTGGAAAAAAGAATGCTGCTGTATTCTGTTAGTAAGAAAAATATTCAGCACTGAAGAAAAACATGCTGCTGTATATACTGTTGCATCTGTGAGTAATGACAGTTTATTGAAAGTCAGTGGATGTCATGTTTCACTGAGAGGGACAAAGGCATGTGTTCTAAACACCAGGGCAGGTTGAGTCCCCCTCATTCACCCCCTTAAATCTACACTCATGGCATCACCTCTGTTTCATTATGGAGTGGAGTTATTAAAGGGGCACAGAACAGTTCTTACTTGGTTGCCAGTATAGTAATAATAACAGGATATTTGTATTAATTGACTTAACTAAAAGAATGGAGTCTTCTTTTGAGATTATCAGTGTTGACCTCAACAAAGCCTTGTGAAGTGTGGAGAGGCCTGAGAGGTACAACATGCAAAAAAAATTGTAATTGCATAAAATACATAAAAGATAAATGAATAAATAAATGACACAAAAGACAAAACAAGATGGAAATAATGATGAACACAAAGACAAAAAAGTTGTATCGAGACAGAAATAACATGAAAGGTATATAAGAGACTTTTTAAGGCCATTTTGACAATGGGAGAGTCAGTAAAAATGTCATTTTATGACATTTTTGTACATTCATGCTCCCAGGAGACATCAGAGTTTGGGAGCCATTGCCCTTCACTAAACAAGCCAGCGAAAACAAACTATATATATATATATATATATATATATATATATATATATATACACTATATATATATATATATATAGTGTCAATAACAAAGATCTGTCACATTTTTAGCAGCCACTATGAGGAATGGTGAGATCAGGTAAATTCAGCCGGTTGCAATATGCAAAGTCACCACTAGATGTCACTACATCTGAACACGCAATCTTGAGTGCATGTCAAAATATCAATTAAAATAAGTTTTAATTAAAATTTCTGTTTATGTACGTGAAACAATTTTGATACTGCTGGTTTTGTGTAAATGGTCACCGTAGGTTAATAGAACTCTGTCTTTATTCCATCTTCTTTTCAGGATGACTTCCTGTCGATTCAGCAGGTTGTGTCAGTTCTGACTGTCTCACCAAGCTGATGTGTGCAAAAGCTTTTCTTAGCGATTATGTTGATTATGTATCTGCCATCTCTGCAAACAGCCATGCATCGACAGTACCTGGAGCAACAGATACCCAGAATGTTTTCTTTTCACATAAATAATCGGCATTGTATGTTACTGTGGTAGAAATGCTCATCTACTTTATAGTATATTGGATTTGTAAGGTCATACCTGTCCATTTGACTGGTTGAATTTTATTTGATTTGTCAGAAAAAAAAATTTAATAAAAGATTCACAGCAGCACTGACATTAATAATACCTGTCTGGTCTATTCCATTTCATTGCATACAACTGTTAAAACTTATTCAAAAGGACTTTATAAATGAAACACTTTACGATCTATTATCTTTCCAGTAGTTGAAGGTGTTATTAGTTTTGGATTCCAGCATCTAAAAGGCATTCATTTTTCTTAAGGAAAGAAACCAAGACATTTCACATTAACATTTGAGTCATTTTCTGGAATTATATCTGTAATTCTAACTAACACCCACTCCTCCCCTTAAGTATTCAGGGCTATGCTTTTGAAAAGGGAGTAAATGTTTAATTAGTCACCATAATGAATAGTTAACAGTTCTATGTGCCAGTTCTTCTGGCCTTGTCTTGTTATGTCTTACTCTAACTGTGTGTGTGTGTGTGTGTGTGTGTGTGTGTGTGTGTGTGTGTGCGTGTGTGTGTGTGTGTGTGTGTGTGTGTGTGTGTGAGAGTGTGTGTGGACTCCTTGTGGCTTTCCTCCTGTCTTAATAAGTTATGAGAAATGCCAAAGCAGGGGTCCAACAGGCAGGCGATGAAGACAGGCCAGGGGTTTGTGGCTGTGCTTTACTGTTGTTTTTTTTTTTTTTTTTTTTTTTTTTTTGTCAGACCTGTATTCATTAAAAGTACACACCAAGTATACGCATCGCCCATTTTCATCCATTTATGAATCCCACTTCGAATGAGGTGTGTGTCTCTTCGTGGACAAGTCGCTGGAGTCGTAGCGCACACAGACCAATGAACACACACGCACCAACAGCCGAGCAGCACCCTTACTGAATAAACCATCACAATAATTCATCTTAGTATTAACTCATCATTAATTCATAACTCTTCAACAGACACTGCTTAGATACACCAGATGGAGAAGGAGAAAAGACGGCAAATATAGAGAGGGAGAACAAGACACAAAGGAAAACAGAGAGGTGAGAGGAGAGGGTCTTGGTTGGTGCTGCTCGGACTTGGAAAAGACCAGCGAGACTCCAGAGTATGGACAAATCAACTCTAATCTGTATTCATCTCACAAGAGGCCAGGATGCCAATACATGACCATAGAATTAGAGTAGTTTTTTTTTCTCTTTTCTTTACAATTAGCTCCAATACTGTGTTAGCTCATTTGTCATGTACCAGCGAGCTTGCTGTTTGAGATGCTGCTGTGCTGAAATGAACACTAAATACAACAACAATTTCCAAACCAGCTTGCATGAATGTTATTTATCTACTTACTAGGCGTGTTTAATTTCATAATTACAGTTTCCTTTCTTATTTGTATTTTATTTAGTCCTTTTTAATCCCCACGGTTCAAAGAAAGGATATTTGTGTTTGCCAAACCTAATCCACTGAACTTTTAAGTTTTCTGCAGATTTCACTAATGACCCTCTTCTACAAATACCTCGCCAAACACCAGCAGCTTTTCTTGGCTCACAATTATAATACAAATTATCTACAGATAGCAGATAATTGTATTCCGCAAAAATGTATTCTTATTATTCTATAGCATCTATCGAACAGAGGGAGGCGAACAGACCTAGATGGTGTAAGCAGACACAAAGCAGCAGTGATAACACATACACAGTGTACTTATGTTAACCTTGCCGCAGTCTCAGCTGTCAGTCACTTGGCTGTGACAAGCATGACTCACACCTACTTCTTCTCTCATTGGTCAATGACAGTTCATGACTAACAGGTCCTTTGAGGAAACTGGACAGCAGCTATTGATGGAGAGGAGAAGACAAAGAATTGTGTGTGTGTGTGTTTTTCTGTGTGTACGCCAGAGGGTTTATTGCGGGTGATGAGTCAGGCTAAAGAATGCCTAACCTCATTTGCTGTCCATGTAGGTAAAAAGCATTGTGTCAGAGTAGTAGAACATGTTATCTCGCTCTGCATAAGTGCTTTTAAGTCTGCTCTATCTACACGTTGTTGTGCTGCTAAAACGCTGTTTCGGTATGTTACACAATGTGTTTATTTATCAACGTATAATGAGCAATTGCACAGCATAATAAACTTAATTTTATAGTGCAGTTCAGATTAAAATAAAAAAAATATGTTTAAGACTCAAGAACAAGAAATAGACATTGCAGACAAAAACAATTAAAACATCCATATCAACATAAATTCATAAAAAAAAAAACCAACATAATTTGTGAGCATACAGCAACAATACAAAATGGGGTAAGAATTGGCAGCATGATGGAACATCTCAGAATAATGTAAATTATAATGAATGAAAAAATAAGATTAGTGTAGAGTTGTATAGGTTAGCTTTTAAACTGGTCTGGTTAGAGTAGTCAATCAAATGTTGAATATCTTCACGTAAGGTTCAGTGTGTGATATTTACTATTGGTGAAGTCGTAGCCCACCTTCTCCTATGGTGTTTGCAAAAAATAAAACAAACCTATAAAATAAAGAAGAAAAAAGCCAGTGCTTTTTTTGTTAGGGGCTTTTTAGTGAGCAGGATACTAACTCTGGTTCACACTCAAACATAATAAGTCACAGTAATGCACTAATGTTCACATGATGCCACCTGCTGTGAATGGAAAGAGACTTGGCCCATTTGTAGATACTATAGAAACATGGAGGTGCAACATGGTGGACTTCCTCCTACGCACACTTACAGATGGTATATAAAGCATATTTCTCAACAGAGATCTGAGAATAAGAATCATTCATGGTCATATTGAGATAAACTGCGAAAGATTTTCACAGAATCTGCAGGATGCATGAAAGGTTTAAAGTGCTTAAAAGCATTCCTGTCGAATATGTAATATTGTTAAAATATTTTACCTTTTATCATTATCTGTTTTCATGGAATCCCAAACATAGCTTAAGGCTGTGGCTGTAAAAGAAGAAGTGTAAGGCCAGTATGAATGCATTTATTTCCTTCGATTGGAAACATCCTTTAGTTTTTTTTGGTTTGCATGTGGCTGAAAATCTAAAGTATGTTGGTTCACAATCAAGTAGAACCATGAAAAATTATTAGAAGTTTTGCAGTTTTGAAATCTTTATTCTGAAGTGGAGAACCTAAACATTTTGAGTCAAATGATGAATATCTGTACTGTGTGTAATATTTTGTGACATTGTGGTGAACTTGGAAAATGCAGCCAACTGACTGCTATCAGTACTCCTACACTTACCAACACTGGCCACACAAAGTCAGTAGGTGACATTAGTGCAGCTGGATGCCACCCACTATGATACAGACAAAAAGAGGAAGTCCATTCTACACTACAGTGGAAGACGGTAGTGAACTCACTCCCTCTGCACATAGAAACAGCTACATTTACACATATTTTACTATTATTATTTTTTTTTAGAATTATAAAGGTATATTACAATTATATGGCATGAAAAGATTACATGGCAAGAAAATAATTATTAAAAAAAAACCTATGTTGAGAGTTTACATGTAAATGAGCAGAACTAAAATTAACCCATAAAGACCCAGTGCTGCTTTTGTGACAGTTCCCAAATAAATTTTTCTGTATTTTTTAAACTTTTTTAATTGATTTACCACCATTTATTCTATTATCCTCTGTATTTTTGCCTTTTTAAGTGTAAATCAGGTATTTTCCTATATTTAATGTACCGATCATGTAGATGTTCATGAAGACTCAGATTAAAGTCGAGGGTTTTTCTGTCAAAAACAGACAAAACTAAAGAAAACATGACTTTTTTTAGTAAAATATATCATTAACTGAACATAAACCAAGTGTCTCCATTCACTGTCATTTGTCAAACTCCGTGGATTTCTACTGCTGAATCAATGTTGTAGAAGATGACAGTGTTTCCACAACATATCTGATGACTATGAAAAGATGACAAGTTGTAGTTTACACCAATTATTTACATGTATTGATAGGATTAATGAATCAACAGTTATTAAACATTTTAGATCAGTTAAGGATTTTGGACGCCAGTGAATGTTTGGGTCTATATGGGTTAAATCTAAAATTCAATGGAAAAAAAAAAAAGAAATGGTATCTCAGGGGTTGTTGAACAACTGTGTATTTCTTTCAATAAAATAAGCATATTTATTATATAGATGTTAATTATTACAGTATCATGACTTGTCATATTTATGTTTATTTGTAAATTGTTGTTTGTATGTTTGTAACATCATTGTCATGTGCATTTTGTAATGTTGAAACGTGCGTATGATGTAGTTATTGTTGTTACATGAAGAAAAATGAAAAATTAAATGCTTTAGATAATGGGAATCCTAATGAACCAACAAAAAACTACAAAGTAAAAGAAAATGTTGTACAGAAATGAATCAATTCTCTATTGCTGTTCTGCTTAAAAATAACTAAAGCCATCGGATAAATGGAGTATGAAGAAACATTGTGTTTTATTTGCCTCTCAAATTCAGTGTATAAATTATTAAGAAAAAAAAAGACACTTGGGTGATACAAATACCTCAAAGAACTCATTACACACAGTAGTAGCACACTAGTAGAACACTATGAGAAAAAGACAGTACATCGTTTTTGAATTCTATTCTATTCTTCTCTTTTACAAATCAGAACATAATCAAAACTCATCTGGTCTTTACCACAATCTAATATTATTTTAATCTGACCTAACAACACATAACAAATTCCACAATGCCATCATTTATTTAACATAAATTAAGCCGCCCTTTGCACCAATATCTTGAAGTTATTATCTGCATAACTTTCTCTCAAATTATCTGGAGGAATTTTGGCCTATTCTTTTTACAATGCTGTGATATTTTGCTTTATTAAATGGAATTATGCATTTTAAAACATTTCCCTGTGGTCTACATAAACTGTAAATGCTATGCTTTGGGTCTGAATTCTTCATTAATTCAGCTCCACAGGTCCATCTTCAACAATATTTCTGACTAATGACACGAGATGTCGTTTCGAGCGCTGGTCCTTTAAATCCAAATGAGCCACTTCATGCCCCACCCCCTCCAGGTTGTTGACCGTGCTTTCTCTCCAGTTCAGCCACTTGCGTTTGTTAATACAGCCAACAACTGAACATTTTAGGTAATCAGCTCGAAGTGTGGACATATTTTCAGTATGGACTACAAACACTGCTTCTGATAAACAGTTATGGCGTACTCGGACAAATGTTTGATTGAAGTCTTGACCATAGATGTGCAAATGATGTGACATAACTAGTTATAAAATGTAAGAAATTAAGCAGGAATTGACACAGGTTGTAGAAATCCACTCGATTTTTGCCGGAATGAATATAAAGATAGCTTTGCAGCACTTGGAGGGTTCAAATTCCAACTTTTCCAACTATTCGGGTCCCCAAATACACAAATAAATGTAACAAAGACTAATAAAAGTGGGTTTAGTAAAATATGACCCCTTTAAGTCCATTGAGATTAGCGGGCATGCATTCATGTACACCTATCTTAATGTCCTGCCACAGTACTTAAGATGGGTTGATGTCTGGACTTTGACTGGGCCATTGCAACACCTTGACTGTTTCTCAGTCATTTTGTTGTAGATGTGCTGGTGTGCTTTTGATTACTGTCCCATTCCATGAACCTGTTTCAGCCAGGCTTTAGCTATTGGACAGATGGCCTCATATTTGACTGTGTAATAGCAGTGTATACCATGGAGGTCATGATCAACTCAGTAGCTGCAAGTTGTCCAGGTTCCACATCATTCCACTGTGACTGACAGTAGGTATGAGGTGTTGGTGCTGACATGCTGTGGTTGGTTTTCACCAAATGTGCTGCTGTTCATTATGACCAAACATCTAAACATTGGTCTCATCTGTTTGAATGACACTGTTCAACAGGTCTTGTGGTTGTTGAGATGATACTTCAGAAACATAAGCCATGCTGCCATGATCTTTTAAGACTGAACAGATTTTCTCCTGGCAACCCTACTAAACAAGACAGAACCAACCAACCACACATGTTCAGTCTTTTTCTAATGGTTAACATGCTAACTGAGGTGTAATCTGAGATGTAGCTCTTGGTGTTTTGGTTGTTGATTTTTTTTTTTTTTTTTTTTTGCTGTTTCTCAAAGCGTTGCATCATCAGACCCTGCTTGTATGTCCACTCCTTGGAAGATTAGCATCTTCCTTGATGTCACAGTAGAATGATGGACTTCAGATTGTTTGAGAAAGACCTTTAAATTATTCCAGAATTGATGTGCAGCAAAGTATTTCTTTCTAAGTTTATTGCTGATATCTTTACTCCTTTGCTTTGTGTTAACACACACCTGAATGCCACAGAGCAGAAAAATGCCACAACTTCTGCTTTTATAGAGGTAGGCATACTTGCTGATGATCGATAAATCAAGAGCCTTTGCTTAGCAGTACCTGGCTGCTACTTTCCATCCTAATTGCTATAGAAGCAGAAAGGATGTACTTCATTTTTCACTTAGTGCTTCTCTAATTTGGCTTAATTCTTGTTAAATAAATGATGACAGGGTAGAATTTGTAGTGTATTGTTTTCCAGTTGAAATTAGGTTTAAATTATTTTAGAACCTGGTAAGGACCAGATGATTTCTGATTGTGTCCTTGTGAAGGAGCAGTTCTGTTTTTTGCCGTGGCTCCACCACTAGCCATAGCAACCACACGCACACACACACACACACACACACACACACATACACGTGCACACATGTCAAACCAGGAGCAGAAGCACATTTTCACTCATCTCCAAATTCAGCAGTAATAATGGCAAAACTGCATTACTTTGATTTCCAGGTTTAAATAATGAAATGCTGTGGGCTTGGGGAAGTTGTGTCATGCCCAGGGGAGGGGCTATGGGTTTAAAAGGGGGGTTTTGGGTCTAGTGAAATATTATTTCAATTTAGATAGTTGAATTCTTAAGTTTAATCACATAGTCAGTATTAGTATTAGTTAGGATTCTTTTGCGTCACTGGTTAGTGTTAAAGTTCTTTGGATAGGTCACATCTTGGTCACATACTAAACTTACAGATTTATGATCACAGGACTTTACCTTAGGCACACTTATAAATACACATGCCCACAGACGATCGTAAACAACAAGAGATAAGAGGTAAACACGGTCAATATGGGGTTTTACATAGAGGTATCACATCTGCCTGACTTTAGGGTCAGATGACACCAGTCCATTTTCTGTGACCCAGCCCACCTAGCACAAGGGGTTCAGCCCATAGTTTGGAGATCAGTTTACAATCATTATAAAAGTGATGTGCATTGGAATGTCTGGATCCATTTCCCTGCTTGGGGTGTGGATCCTCAGCTGAGTTATATTTTGTTTGTGGTCAGATCGAGTCAATAATAAATTTATACAAATGAGACCTAAAAGAATCCAGACTTATTCTTGGAGCTTCCAGCAAAAGAACACGTTAACACTAGTATGCGGGGTGGTCTCAGAGCATCTGTGTGTGTGTGTGTGTGTGTGTGTGTGTGTGTGTGTGTGTGTGTGTGTGTGTGTGTGCATGGTTCTGAGAAATTGGGATGTTCACAACTGGCCAATTTGGTACCTCCAGTTGAGGAATAGTCCCATCTCCACATTAAACATCTCAGCAAGTTGATAGGCCGATATTTTCTGAGATATTAGTCATTTTGGAATACATTAGCCTTACAGTCACATAGCTTGGTTGATCAGAAGTGCAATACTAGTAAGTTAAAAACAGGAACAACGCATTTACTAGCGTCAGTCCCTAGATATTGGTAATAACATGACCCTTGGTTCCTCAAGGGTCAACGTGCTTTTTTACATATATTTGTAAATAGTATTTTTCCACCCTTTTTGTTGCACGTTTTTAAAACTATTTTGTTTAGGGGACCAGTTTGCACTAGGAGGCACATTAATAGAAAACCATCAATGCAACTTTCTTACTACTTCATTTTTTTCCTACACATTTTTGGTCAGTTTTAAAGAACCCTACAACATACATAATATTTCTGAGCAAAGTCCACACTTCCCAAGTGATGATCCTGCCCAGACACTTCAGAGACCAGAGAAATCCACAACTCTTCTGGACACAGTCAACAAAAAGCTTCTTTTTGGCTCCTTGTGGCTGTAACTGTGTCCGCTGTATATTGTAGGGCTTGACAAAGGTTCAGCACAGTCATTGTGAATTAATACTTGATGTTCTTGATGCAGTTTCTACAGCATCAGAGAGGGCAAGAGTTCAGCTTAGGCTTGAACCCTTGCCCTTTACACACTGAAGTACATTCCGTTTCTTTTAATCTTTTTGAGGTTTTAAGGTCACCTGTTTCAAGTCATTGCATTATTTTAACAAATTTTTAGTCCTACATTGACCTTTTTTCAAGTTTTTCTTGAATGTGTTGCAGGTTGAAGGACCAGAATGAACCTGAACTAGACCAAAAATTAAATATGTTGTGTTCAGTGTGGAACAGCAGTGCAGTTTGCATTGTCACCTCACAAAGAGACGGTCCTGGGGTCAATCCCAATGTTGGCGTGGGCCTTTCTGTGTGGATTTTGCATGTACCCTCCATGTCTGCGTGGGTACCTCGGCTTCCTCTCACTATCCAAAGACATGCATCGTAATAGTTGAACTGGTAAAGACAGATAAGACCTGTCACTCACATGGCTTTATAATCTAACAGTACCTTCACACTACAGTACCCACAGCCCACATGTACAGTTATACATCTGCTTAGTTTAGAGTCCTGAGTAGAATCTTAAATTTGCAGATACAACACTCAAGAAAAAACAGCACTGAATGAAAATGAAAATTAAGTCATCCAATATAAAACCTAATTTACTTGCTTGACAATGCTCAATAAATTCAGCAGAGTCATTTTACTGGGAAAATATTCAGATGCAAATTAAATGGGGAAAAAGTGTTTAAAAGCTTCTACATTACCTGAATATTAAATGGTGCAGTGTGGAGGATGATGTTTATATATATATATATATATATATATATATATATATATATATATATATATATATATATATTTACTGCTTCATAATGAAGAAGCCCTATTCATGATCATATATTAATTATAATGTAACATTTAAAGTGTGACTTCCCAGTGATATGGGCTGCCTGGTGTAAATCAAGACATCTTACTGGTCCACAGCTTGTTGGACTGACTTCTTGATTGTACCTTATTAAAAATTCAAAAGTCAAAGAGGGATTTTTAATGGTGAAGAGTGAGAAACTAATATCAGATATATCCTCCTCATATAAATGTGACACTGTTTCACTGGAGTGACATTTGTGTTCCCTCTATAAAGATGCAGCAAAGGCTACGCTATCACACTAACCTTGGACCAGAGTGAGATATTAACCCTTTGCAGTGGTTTTCATTTCATTTAGTGGCACCCACATAAATATCTATAGTAGTTCAAGTAGCCTGAGGATGAGTGGTAAAGTGATAAGTGGCTTCACTATCATATCTCAAGGGGGCTGGTCTATATAAAAAGTACCATGAAAGTGTGTCCTAAGTGCCATTAATGAGATGTTTTTGAGTACAATCATGCAGGACTGTGAATCTAGCAGTGGTGGAAGTTTTTTGTTTTTGTTTTTTTTGGTGAAAAATGGATGCTGATTATTTTATATAACATTTCTGATTTCTTTAGTAACAAAACTGAATGATTTTTGCCACAAGATTACGCAGATCATCTTATTACCCAACTCTCCCACCTGGATTTACATGAAATTATAGGTCGTGTCCCCAAACAAGGCAAAACTGATGGTTTGGGGACAAGAAAATAATGTTAGAAAGGAGAAAAGAAAGGGCGAAAGTGAGTCACCCAGTTTTTCCAGCATATTTCATATATTGGGTAACCATCTTGCATCAAATAATGAATTCCACTGCATGCAGTAATATCTTTTCATGGAGCCCAAAACCCCTGGCAGCTCCTATGCTCTTTGCCAATATTAGCTTTACTTAAGCCTGTAAGGACTATGAATACAACATATTGTAGACATTATACAAGTCTATTCAGAAGCTGTCAATATACCTCAGCCTTGGTCTGGAAACAAGGCTTATTGTACGTTTTCAACCAATTTGCTCCTTCACTTCGATTAAAATTGTCATCTGAAAAAACTGTCTTTGTGTGCTAGCGGGAATGTCGCTTACATTTTCAGGTAGTTATCTTCATGCCAGTTTTAATAATAGTAAAAAAAAAAGCGCTTGGAGAGCCATTCTGGAGAGATGTGGAGTCAGCCAAGAGAGGGGGGTGGGTAGTGGCGGTGGGGGTTTGAGACTGGTGAAGCAGGAAGTTGGGATGTCACTCTTGGTTGTGCTGCCAACTCAGCTGCTACTTTCTTCCTCACACTACAGTGAATACAGCACACACACCCACGCACACACACTTTAGTGCACCCTCTCTCTCACTCATACACTTCAAAAACACATCTGAGTGTGAAATAACTTCGTTCCTGGCCGACTTCACATTGTGTAGTAATTGCACACCTTCATCTCTTTCTTTCTATTACCGCTTGCCATTCTCAGTCAGTCTCCTCTTATGTCTTCCTTAAAAAAAGGCTAATCAGCTCCAAATCCCTCTAAACTGGAGAGGATCTGCTCTGTAAAATGCTTCATTTACTCACAGTCCTTAAACATGCAATGCCATTTGTTTTACTTAAGTATCAAATTTCAGCCATAATTATCACTGTCATTGGAGGTATCATACTCTGTGCTAATACTGTTTATATTTTTGCAGCTATCTTCATCATCAAAGATGATCTGGCTGTAATTTCAATGAGTAAATTTAGAAGTTGATGAAAGATATTTGATTTGATTAGCTTGTGCATTATTTTTTTGCATTTTATTAAAGGCACTATTTTCTTATGATGGGTACTAGATTATCTCAAATCAACATATTAATTTCTCTATGAAATTTTCAGGTTTAACCCTTGTATTATTCTTGGGGTCAAGTTGTCCCCATTCAATCATTTATCATTCAAAAAGTAATAGTTGATTTGATGGGGACAACTGAGTAAGCAGAAAATTATTATGATGATGTTTTTTCAATGTGCTGAACACATATTGCACACATTGGTGTTCCTCTGGGGTCAATTTGACCCCAAGCTGTTTTAGCTGTGTAAAACTTGTCTGTCTGTCTGTCTGTCTGTCTGTCTGTCTGACTGACTGACTGACTGACTGACCTAACATCCCCACATCTGCAGGTGAAAACAAGTGAGATCAACATGAGATCTTTGATGCTTCTCATAGTGTGGGCCTTGACTTTTGAACTCCTGCCAAAATGAGGAAGCTAATGTAGGCTTGCAAGTTGATCACATCCAAGTCTTTCCAACTACACATGCCTTGCCTCTAAAATGATCATCTCAAGTACAATATTAATAATAATAAACAAAATGCCAGACACAAAAACTTGGTCAACAATTGTATGTAAATCATCTTCTGGAGGCCAATATCCCTGGGGTCAGATTGACCCAAGGGTAAAATGTGTTACTAATATTGGAGGATAATAGGGTTAAATTCAATTCATGTGTTTTGTTTTGTTTTTTTTAGTTCCTACAATTGACACATCTATTGGAAAAAATTCCCCTGACTCAGTTACATTCGATGAGAAACAGCTTCAAAAGCCTTGATACTTTGACTTGGGCTTGTTTTGTTAGAGTTTCTCTATCAGATCGTATTCAGGACTCATTTGCCTATGTTTGCCCTGATAAGTTTTATCTAACTCTCCACATAACAACAGCCAATTAGGCTGTCTTTCTGTTCACGAGCAGCTACACAAACAGATGCTGGAGAACCAATTACAAACACTATGAGTTTCAGAAGGGATGAGAGAGTGCTGGAAGATAGATAGATAGATAGATAGATAGATAGATAGATAGATAGATAGATAGATAGATAGATAGATAGATAGATAGATAGATAGATAGATAGATAGATAGATAGATAGATAGATAGATAGATAGATACTGTATATGTGGGAGTGCACTGTAGTTGTAATCAGAAGAGTGGAAGGATTTTGACTGTGGGTGTTGGATATGAAATATTTATCTGCCTCTCTGAAGAATTTGGGGAGTTAAGTATCAATTTTTGCCCTTTAGGAATAGATTCCATCCCACATTTCTTGACCACATGAATATATCTCTAGTTAGCCTATAAAGATCAGGGGAAGGACATCTGTAGAGCATACAGAAAGAGTAAGAATCTCATTAAAATCTTTCTTTTCATTTGTCCATTCCTTCATAAGCAGTAGTAAGAGCATATGTAGTAATGTATGAACCAAAGAATTTATTAAAAATGTATATCTGCACAAGAATTCTCACCAGTCTGTTCTGTAGTTGTGAAAGTAGTTTGGTTTAGAGCAAAGCGGTGGGAAGACTGATTGTGCTGGCACGTCTGGAGAATTAACTTCACCAAATGTAAGGACTAGAAAGATACAAACACGCTAAGTGTGAGCTGTGACACATGCATCTAAAGGACTGAAGGCATATATCAGTACATATCAGCCCACTGCAGCATTAGCATCCTTTAGCATGCCTACAGTTAATGCTCCTTTGACCCACCTTCCTCAGTTAAAGCAGCTGTCATGCTGCTTTCTCCACTGTTTGGTTTGTTATCTGAATTCTTCTTCTTTTTTATGGGAACCAAAACAGTCTGCAATTCATATACTTTCTTGATCCATCCTTAACTAATTCTATGGATATGCTGGTATTTACTGAAAGAACTTGCTGAAATTCAGTGGTAACCTTTCTTACGATCACTCCTATGTAAACACATCACTATATGGGATGGCAAAATTAATAAATGGTATCATAAAGTTAATAATGTATAGATGAAGACTTTTATCTGACGATGGACTAATGAGCTATCCATTCATTTCAAAGCCTGGCAACACATTCTTGTTCACATAATGTCACTTTGGATGTGTTTTGTGTTTTTAGAGCACCATTTTTCAACATGCAGGGTAAGTGTAAATGAGGAATGTGGTAAGTGTTAATTTTTGACATGAAAACAACTTGGCTAGGTTTACAAAAATGTTGCAGGGAAAGCTAAAATTAAAAAGAAAGGAAACACAAAAATGAAAGTTTTTCCTCACCACTGTCACCGATCACAAGTGTTTGCTCCTGGAGGATTTTGTTGGGTTTCTGTAAATTGGCTTGATAGTCTGGTTTCAACCGGCTCTATATGTAAAGTGTCTTGAGATAACTTTTGTCATGATTTGGGGCTATATAAATACAATTTGATGGATGGATGGATGGATGGATTGAAATAAACAACAAAGATATGGAACCCAGTCTTCCATATTTAAGTCCATCAGCCATAACCACCTGCCCTGTTCTAAGGGTTTTGTTACTGAAAGACATCAGCTGGTTTATGACATCAGTTTCTGAGTTACTTTGACTTCTATTGAGTACCCTTGCACAATAGATACTGTACAGATACAAATCAACTTAAGGGGGAAATTCAGTTTCCATTGGCTAATAGATAGATAGATAGATAGATAGATACATACATACATACATACATACATACATACATACATACATACATAAAATATAACAAGTCCATCAGTAATCAGCCTAAGGTGTTGTACAAACTGATGCTGTGGACAAGGAAGGACCCAATCTTCTATGTGTTCAGGGACCAGTCCACCTGGTTGTCCACATACACACTAAGATATCTGTATGCTGACAGTGCCTCAGTGTTCGCCTTATGAATGTTGATGGGCTTGGAGGGGTCCGGTTGGAGGCAGTTTTTGTGACACCAGTCACAGAAGACTTTGGTCAGATCCCTGTACTCCCCTTCCTGCTCAGTCCTGATACATTCCACAATAGCTGTGTCATCAGAGTGTTTCTGGATTTGACAGGACTCAGACTTGTACTTAAAGTCCGCTGTGTACAATGTGAACAGGAAGGGAGCCAAAACAGTCCCCTGTGGAATCCCCACTGTTGCTCATTACAGTCCAAGATACATATATATATATATATATATATATATATATATATATATATATATATATATATATATATATACAGGGTGGGGAAGCAAAATTTACAATATTTTGAGGCAGGGATTGAAAGACAGTGTATGACATATTAGTTTATTGAAAGTCATTAGAATTTATTTGCCACAAGAAAATTTACATAATAGAAAATGTTTTTATTCTATGTGTCCTTCTTTCTCAATAACTGCCTTCACACGCTTCCTGAAACTTGCGCAAGTGTTCCTCAAATATTCAGGTGACAACTTCTCCCATTCTTCTTTAATAGTATCTTCCAGACTTTGTTGTAATAGTTTTGCTCATAGTCATTCTCTTCTTTCCATTATAAACTGTCTTTATGGACACTCCAACTATTTTTGAAATCTCCTTTGGTGTGACGAGTGCGTTCAGCAAATCACACACTCTTTGACGTTTGCTTTCCTGATTACTCATATGGGCAAAAGTTTCTGAAAAGGTATGGATAATAGTGTTAGGTATGATTATGACATCAATATATGTTTGGTTTCAAAACAATTGACGTAGTGCCTGCTGAGAAAAAACAACTAAATGTTCATTGTAAATTTTGCTTCCCCACTCTGTATATATATCCATAGAAGCTCTGAAAGTATTTACACATTTGGACTTGAAAAAGCATGGTAGTGTAGAAATTGTGTGCCTGATAAGATGTGATTTTTATAATCCTTTGCTTTTAATGATTAAATTGCCAAATATATTTGCAAAACAAAATTTACCCAACAGGCTGTATTCAGGTCATGCAAATGACACCTGTAACACCGAGCAAATATTAAAAAAATCAAAACAATTGTGCCTAATTTGGGCATCGCAGTGAGTTATTACCAGTTGTGGAAGTAAAACTTCATTGTCAAAATGTGTGAAAATTTTAACAGTTTTTCTGGTCCCCATTAAATCCAAAGGTGTCAAACAGCTCTCATCTTAACTCATATTTATTTGAGGTCCAAAACGAATATTATTCACTATCTTCATTAATGTCTGAGCTGTTCCATCCAAAACAAATATTTAGTGATTAGATCCACAACCTGACTTTATATGTAAATGTGAATATTCAAAGAAGTAGATGAAACAGAAATATATACAATACATATAAAATATATAGGATATATGAGAAAGGGAACAAAATTTTTTCCAGGGAAAAAGTGGTTTACATTTTTTGTTTTCATCCCTCTTTTCTGTTTGTTGTTTTTGTTCTTTTTATGTCCTTCTCCTCTTTGTTCCCAATGTTCTCCACTTCCTTTTCTTACCATTCTCATCCTCCCCCTCTTCTCTTTCTGCCCTCCTGCTCCATTCTAGACTTTCCCTCTATCATCTTCTCCTGTTATCGTCTGAACACAAGTTGCAGTAAAGAGAACAAAAAGAAGTTCATTGTTCACTTCATATCAGATCAGAAATGTGGAAGACACCTGAAATAAGCTGAGGCAGTGCACCTAAAGCTGGTTGTTCTTAGAGATAAGTTAGTTCGATCTCCTCATCCATCTGGGTTGCCTTCTTCTGCCATTCTTCCTCCTTCTGAGTCATCTCCTCTTTGAGGCTCACCTAAAGAGCTTCATATCTACTCTTCCACTGCTGGTTGTTTCATAACGGTATTTCTTTTATTGCTGGTCTACATATGGACTTACAGACAAAAGTTTGAAAATAACTCTTTCTTGGATGCCTTTTTTTCACTCCTTCCAGAGCTGGTTCTCCATGTTTTTGAAGTCAGGGTTCTGAAGATGAGCTCTTGAAAATAAATAATAAAAACAAAACTAAGTACTTCTTTAATTTATTCTCATCCATTCACTGAGGCAATGTAAAATGAACTGTTTGAATTTACTAAGCCTTACTTCTGAGGAATAGTGATGACCTGGTACAGCAGACTTGATTGATCTCATCAACCATGTGACTTGTGCGCCGACATTTTTTTTCTTTTATTAGCCATCTCCTCATCCATCTGTCTTGCATTCTTCTGCTATTCTTCCTCCTTTTGAGCTATTTTTTCTTTGAAGCTTCATCAACTCCTCTACTGCTAGCTGCTCCCATCTAACTGCACTTTCTTACCAGCAGGTCTCGAGTTCCAATAGGGGCATCTGTATGAGCCTGCATTTTGAAGATGGCCCTTTTCAAGAGGGTTTCTCTGTCTTTTAGCTGCTCTGGGAGCTGGCTCTACATCATCTGCCTGTTTTCGAGTGGGCTGATTTGCTCCTTAAGAGCTTTGTTTTCCCCCTTCAGTGCATTGGTCTCATTAATGTCAGTGTAGAGGGCATCTCTGACATTCTCTAACAACAGAGCTTTGAGGGGGCTGCGCAAGTTCAAGCTCATCTGTGGCAGTGGAGCTGGACTGAATGAGAAGTAAAAGGCCAGAAAGACACAAACATACTGTATAAGTAGAGAAATGCTGGTGTTCTTTTCTTCACTTCTTCACTGCCAGATTGCCATAAATATGCTGCTACATTTATTGTCATTGTATGATTATTTTGGCCTAACTGAGGATATGGTTTTTATCTTTCTGTTGGTTATGGCTAGGTCTGGCTCAGGCACTGCCGGCCAGAGTGAAATGACATGGATTACAGTTTGTTATATGTTTTAGCCAGACTTTTCTATTGAATACCAGACTTTTCTATTCATACCTTCATCATTTTTCTTAATAACGTTTTCTGTTTGTGGCTGATGATTTAATTAGACTTTTAGATTCTGATGAAGTTCATTTAGAAATCTGAGAAGTTTAAAAGGTAAAGTTTCATTTTCTCAGCCATATATACTTACTGAGCTCAGGTTGTTGAGGACAAATGGAGGTTTTCTCTAGAAACATGTATTTAAAGGAGTTATATGTTGTATTTCTACTTTACAATATTCTCTGCATAAATGTTATTTGCTTAGAAAAGATGGTTGATTTCTAATGTAGCTCATAAACGTAGAAAACATCTAAAAGAACTACGTTGACAAAGTTTCTAAAAAATTAAATTTGTGTCATTGTTAAGACTTCTTGCCACAACTGTACTGTATTGTAGATATGTGAACTGAATTCATACACAGCCACAGGCCAATTTATCACAGTGAATGTGCATGACCACCAGAGGGAGTGATAAAAACAGAGGCATTGCTATTGTTTTCTCTACTGGACCTAGCTCTAAATTAAAAGTATGGGGTTCAGTGCTGATAATGCTGATCTTGTTTTGATGATTCCAAATCCAGACAGCACAACCCATACAGAAAATGGTGATCTGTGGTTTTGCTGTGGGTGTTTTTTGTCTAAAAACAGAGCTTAGCTAACGCAGCTATAATGTAAACAGCTAATGCAGTATGTAAATATAGTGTTATTCTGACCGACAGAGTTTGTATGACTCAGTCTGTGGATGTTAATTCATCCTTGCTGTCAATTATCTGGAAAATCAATACTTCATAGAATCCCTTTAATGGTAATAATTGGTTCTAGACTAACCATGGTGGAGCCTTTTTTGGGGAAGAAGAGGGATTGCCAATCTGAATATATTTAAATAAAAAAAAAAAACACTTTGTGGGTACAGAAAGTATTCAGACTCCCTTAAATTTTTCACTTTTGTTATATTGCAGGCATTTGCTAAAGTCCTTTAAGTTATTTTTTTCCCTCATTAATGCACACACAGCACCCCATTTTGACAGAAAAAAACAGAATTGTAGAGATTTTTGCAGATTTATTAAAAAACAACTGAAATATAACATGGCCATAAGTATTCAGACCCTTTTCTGTGACACTCGTATATTTAACTCAGGTGCTGTCCATTTTTTCTGATCATCTTTGAGATGGTTCTACATCTTCATTAGAGTTCAGCTGTTTTTAATTAGCTTGATTGGACTTAATTAGGAAAGGCACACATGTGTCTATATTGAGGACTTGCAGCTGACGTCACTGGTCATGTGATTGTTGTTTACACCGCCATATTGGTAGGCACGCTATCTGGATCCAGAAAGTCAGAACTGTTGCTTTATATTGTGTTTTTCTTTGGACTCGTGTTTGCATGTTTTGTTATTTGCAAGCATGTCTGCTTGTGATAAAGGCACCATAGATGAGTTTCAATGTTTACTAACAACAGTGATGTGCGCGTAACTCAGAGGTAAAAACACAAGTACCAGCTCCCAGCCGGGTCACATCAGCCACGTACACCTCCAGGCTCTCCCCCGGAACTCGTGAACGAGCCGATATGTTAGCTCTAAAACGGTCCATTAACTGTCTCTGTCCAAAAGCTGATCCCATCTTCTCTTTCACAGCCGCATAATTTGACTTGACCGCATCGGGAAGGCTGTCCCATAGTAGAAAAGCAGACTTGCACAGACAGGTGGGGAGTATTTGTCACCAGCTCCCTGCTGAACTCACCGGTGTCGCCCACCGTAGCTCCAACTGCCACTTCCAGCTGAGGAAACTCTGGCTGCCATCACCGGCAAAGGGAGCAGGTAGATCCACAATCACTCTCTCTACAGGGTGATAGGCCAGGGGAAGCCCTCCTAGTAGGTTTAAAGGGGTCTTCATCACCGTACCACATGATGACAATTATTTTTTGTCCACGCCGCTACGCACAACAGACACGCAGGCTAACTATACTGAGAAGCTACGCTAACCACGGTAATAACTATAAACAACGGTCGGCAGAACAGAACCAAAGCTGGCACCAATGGAACCGAGCAGTCTTTCTGCCTAACTTATAATTGGTGAAAGCTAAGTAATAAACGGCACACAGGAGTTTAGCAGGTCCATCATTTAACACGCTACAAACTCGGCGTGACTTCATCCTCCAAGACTTAATGTATGCACACGTCACATGAAACTCATCTATTGCAACCAACCGCAACACATGTGGTTACCATGATCACACTGCCTAAAGGTGTACGTTATTATAGATCTACACAGGAGAAAGATAAATATCACCAACAATGGGCAATTGTACGATCCAAGGAAAGCTTGCCTACCAATATGGCGTCATAAACAGAACACCACGTGATCATGTGACGTGTGTGCAAAACCTCAATAAGACCTTATAGCTCACAGTGCATGTCAGAGCAAATGAGAGTCATGAGGTTGAAGGAACTGCCCTAAGAGCTCAGACAGAATTATAGCCAGGCACAGATCTGGACAAGGTTACAAGAGAATTTCTGCTGCACTTAAGGTTCCTAAGAGCACAGTGGCCCCCAGAATCCTTAAATGGAAGGCGTTTGGGACAACCAGAACTCCTCCTAGAGCTGGCTGTTAAGCCAAATTGAGCAATCAGGGGAGAAGAGTCTTGGTGAGAGAGGTAAAGAAGAACCCAAAGATCACTGTGGCTGAGCTCCAGCTCCATACACAGTAGGAAGATGTGAGAAAGTTGTAGAAAGTCAACCATCACTGCAGCCCTGAGGCTTTATGGCAGAGTGGCCCGATGGGAGCCTCTCTGTTGTTGAATGACCCAGCCAGAGCCCTGACTCAAACCTAATGGAGCATCTCTGGACAGACCTGAAAATGGCTGACCACCAACGTTCACCATCCAACCTAACAGAATTGGAGAGGATCTGCAAGGAGGAAAGGCAAAGGGTCCCCAAATCCAGGTGTGAAAAACTTGTTGCATCATTCCCAAGAAGACTCAGCGATGTATTAACTTAAAATAACGTGTCTACTCATGACTGAGTAAAGGGTCTGAATATTTATGGCCATGTGATATATCAGTTTTTCTTTATTAATAAATCTGCCAAAAAAAATTTCTGTCAAAATGGGATGGGTTGTGTACATTAATGAGGAAAAAAAGTTAACTTAAATGATTTTAAGAAATGGCTGCTATATAACAATGAGTGAAAAATTTAAGGGGGTTTGAATACTTTCTGTACCCACTGTATAATAAGTGTTCAAACAGAAAACCGGCATAGTATCCATTTATCTCTTTTGACAATTACTTAAGTTAGATGGATTCATCTTCTGATGACCATACGACTCATTTGACATTTCCACGCAGCACATTCACATATGTTAAATAGATCTCCACAAATAAACTTCAATTTCCTCATAAAATTCTGCATCCAAATATTAACATCTAGATCCATCCAGAGTGGACATTACATTTACACTATAATATTTAAGAGCGAGGGCTACTGATAATAGTAATTGTGATATGCAGAAGACAGTGTATGCCAATAGAAGCTTATCAAAAAAACATTTATTTCTTTGAAGTTGTGGAAGCACCAGGACAGCCCAAAAACATAATTAAGATTAATGAGTCTGCTTAGTTTTTCTGTATATTATATTACCCATTTATGAAGCAGGATAGTTTGATCTAAACTCTGGCAACAGTTCAAACATTGTTCCTTTAATAACTGAGTCAAGACCCAGAGGAGATTACATGAAGATGGACTTTAAACGGATGAGGGAAATGTGCTGATTGGATAAATGCCCTGGGAGTACACATGGGATGAAGACGAGGAAAAAAAATAAATTAATTAAAAAAATAGGACTGGATGTATTGTTAAAAGAGAAATGTTTGCAGATGTTAGCTATGGTCCTGGGTATGTGTATCATTTTATATTTGGATAACAGACTGGGAATTCATGGATATGAGTGAGAAGTGCCAGAGCAAGGTGTCCATTCTGGGTGAACTTTACTAAGTGCCAAACTCTATATTTTAGTGCCAAAAAAACATCTCAAATAGTTTGAAATGATCGTTTTAAAATGCACTAATTTGCTTAGCCTTTCCCCACACTCCCTGTGCTCTAATGAGCCGAGTGTCACTGGGATCAGTGGTGATGATAGTGGAGGCTAGAAAGCAGAACGAGGAGGAGTCTATCAAACGTACTGTAGCCGTTCCCGCTAACTTCAGTCACTTATCCTGCTTGGCTGAACGGAGACGAGTGTTATTGCCCATGACAGGAGTGGGTTTGAGATGGAAATCACTTAAAAGGAAAAGAATCTGTTGAGGCGGGTGCATGGGTGAAAATATCTAATATGTCTCGCTCCTCTTTCCCTCTGACTCTGAAGTCAAACCTTTTCTGTTTTTTGTGTTCATTCTCTTCACCTGCTCTCATCTCCAGAGCTCTCCTACCCTTCACATTTTTTCATGAAGCAAGAAGCGCTCATGCAGCATCATTCACGCCAACATCCTCATCATCACCGTCATTATCGTCATTGTCATCGCCTTTTTCTCTTTTTCTTTCTCGCAGCAGTTTCAAATTTAATTGGCAACTTGAAGTAGCAACAGAAGTTGGCTGCTTCCCCCTGTGAGGCGATCTCTGCCTCTGTCTTCTTGTAGTTTTCTGAGTCATGTCATTGTGGCTTGATGTGAGTAATTTGCCACTGAAGAATCCTCAGCAAACGAGGAGTACAGAACAAGTGGTTCCCCGAGAAAGCTGTGTTCTTCCTTAGAGCAGCGAAGAGAAAGGTGTCACAGTGTGTGTAGTACTGCTGCTCTGGATTAGAAATCGAGGTTGGGAACTATCAGGACATGATGAAACATCATATGCCTTCTCCTCTCTCTAGCTGATAAAGCATGCGAATTGGTTGGGGAAAGTGCCTGTGTAGCACTTTTGTACAGATCACAATCTTTTCTGAGGCCTAGTTAGTGAGAGTGTGGAGCACAGCAGCACTTACATTTAAATGTTTGACTAACTTCTACATTGGAAGACTTGGAGAAGTTATATATGTGCACCGCATCTGGATAACACCAGCATATATGTAACTCACAGGAAATGAGTTATATAGCCAACATTATTGACGCACCTCAGTTTCAATAATCCAGTCTAAGTGGACTGGAATATGTAGGTTTTATAGTTATTTCTGTTAGAGGGGTTATGCTTTGACGATTGTTTTAGTTGTGAGCATTCTAGAGGACACAAGTATGGATGAATCCATATTTATTTGTTCGTTTGTTTGAACCAATACAATAATAAAATATTGAGTGGATTTGCATACATTTGCACCAGGAACTAGGACTAATACTTGTAAGTGTTCAACATTTGGGTGAAGGTTGGGGTTAGGGTTGCATGAGGAGAATGAGCTGCCCTTGTGGCTTTACTCTCTCTAGTTTATATTCCCAAGTCTGAGTCTGACAGCAGAAGAGAGGTCAGCCGTTAAGATCCTGAGCTGCAACAACTCATACTCTGGTGCCGATCATCACTACGCTACTCCTTCATTAACACTGGCCCGGTGCCAGTGAATCAATTGCGCCTTACACTCAGCAATTTAACCCTTTGACTGTGGGTCTGTTACTGTTATATTGTGTTAATAGTCTCTTTATTTTTTATTGACTGTTGCAGATGTTCAGAGAGTGTAATTTTTTATTTACGTCACAGGGGTACGCATGCCCAGTTCCATGCAAAATAGACTCTGTAGGTCAGTGTTTTTACACATTCTGTGACGTTTGCTTCCATGTTTACTTGTAGTTGGTAGATTTCATTCTTCCCTCTTCTCATACAATATTTACTGTGCTTGGCTGCAACACAACCCCAAAGCATGATGGATCCACCCCCATGTTTAACAGTTGGCAAGATGCTATTTGTGTCACTCCTATATTTTCCTCTAAATATACCTTTGCTAATTGTGGCCAGAGAGTTCTATTTTAACTTCACTAGTCTACAACAATTGTTCCCAAAACGTGCCAGGCTTCTGAATACTCATCATAAAATAAAGAATACTTTTGTATTTTATGATGTGGATGCAGTAAATTTTTCTCCTGCAAACTCCTCCATGAGAGTCTTCTTTGCGATGCACAGTGGAATGAGGCTTTTGAATTGCCATTCTGACCAATTTATGTTCAGATTCAGATTCAGACTACTTTATTAATCCCTGAAGGGCAATTCAGTTCACAGTTACCCTGCCTTATTGAACGTCATGTGCAGTTCTCTCTCCGAGTTCTCTTGGTCTTCTAGATCTCATCTGGACCTCCACAGCCCCCCTCAACTGCCATCTCTTAATTATATTTCAAACTGTGGAAACTTCAAGCCAAAAGCCTTTCCCTGCACTGTGGGCATCATCAGCTTTGATTTCCAGTCTTCCCCAGCTGCTTCGAGGAACCCATGGTTACTGACTGTCTGCATGAGGTTTAGAGTCACAGTATTAAAAGCTGATACTTCCTAATGACAATTGTTCACATGACTAGTGACCTGAAGATCTGAGCTGGTAAAAACTTGTAAAAAAAAAAAAAAAAATCATGGGGAACTTGGGAACACTGATGATGAACAACCTAACTGCTGTACAATTTATTGTGAGTTAATAATAATAATGTAGTTAATAATTACTGTACACTGCTGAGAATATTGGACCATGTTTTATGTTCATTAATGTTTTAAATACATAGCGTTAACCTCATAGCATGATTGCCTAAGTCCTACACTACATGGACAGAAGTATTGGGACATGTTGAATTCAGGTGTTTCTTCTCTAACAGGGTTCTGGGCTACAAACAAGAATGACAGATGTCAAAAAATAGTTTTATATTGTGACAAATATCCTTGCAATGCATTGGTTAGTGTGGTTTAAATTGTTATCTTCCAAAATGCCTCTGAGATGTTTTTTAATTAGTTTCTCTCAACACTGATTTTTTTTTTTTTTTTTTTTTTTTTTTTATCTATGACCATGATTTTTAATGTTCTAACCCTACATTTCTAAAATATTTTTTGGGCACAACCAACCATCTACTTTCTTTACATCTCACTTTGTAAAAAAAAACATCTCCCATTTAACTTAAAAAGGAAATATTGGTGTTAATAAACTATATGGGCAAAAATATTAGAACGCAGCATGGCTACAGCTGATAAGATGTCCTGCTCATACTGATTTGAGATATAAACATCAATATTAATAATCAATATGATATTTATCACAATATAAATCTATATGACATTGTCCTTGTTGTTTTCTATCCCAGACTAGAAAAGAAGCACCTGAATTCAACGTGTCCCAATACTTCTGTCTATATAATGTATGACTTAAGCAATTATGCTATGTGGCTAACGATGTTCAGTGTAATATCTACATTTAAAGAAACATTCACTTTTATTCAAGGATGAACTGAAAAGATTTTGGTAGCCAAAGGTCAAAGGTCAAGCTCCTTGTGACCTCATGTATATCCATTTGTTGGAAGACAATATCTCAGGAACCCCTCAAGGAATGTTTTTATGTTTTGTTTTTTTTCCCAATTTGGGACTAATATTGACTTTAATTCGAGCATGAACTGATTTAATTTTGGTGGCTAAGGTCAAAGGTCAGCTGCTTGTAATTGAGAGAACTGAATGAAGAAAATTTGATGCAAGAATATACCAACCAACACTGGGTCTTGTTTCTGGATTTTAGTAACAAGGAGCAGAGATTTTGAACTCTGCTCTTTTATCAGTTTCTTTCAGGTAGTGAATTGGACTTCAGGTCCAATTAAATAAATAGATCATTGTTTTTGTGGGGTTTTTTGTTTTGCCATTTTTTGAGTGTAAATTTGGATGTTAATGTGTCTATTAAAAACATGTTATTATGGGGACAAAACTGCCTTAAATACTGCATTCAGTTACACTATTTAACAAGATGAACAAGCTTAGTTAAAAAAAAAATAAT